>NC_030684.2:4751994-5051994 GCF_000004195.4 Xenopus tropicalis
TTTCTGGCTTGTAGACCAATTTTGGAAGCCCCAACACAGTTTTACTCCAAGCAGAGCCTCCTGTAGGCCAGCAATCCCCATGGGGCTACCAAGTGGCCAATCACAGGCCTTTTTGGCACCCCCAAAGAGCTGTTTTCATGCTTGTGTGGCTCCCCAACATTAGTGTGAGTCACGAGTACAAAAGATAGGGAATTCTAAGGCAATAAAGTTGGGTGGGACACGGGGTGAAGGTCTAAACTCAGAAGTGTCCGTTGGCCCAAGGAAAGGCTTTCAGGATACTCCTGTTCTACTCTGCGTCCAACCGTGTGATGTCATGGGCGGTGTGTGTCCAATTGTGATGACACAATCTCTAAGGAAGGAAATCTTCCAACACCACAAGCAAATATTTGCCCTTTCGCGTTGTGTAACCGATGGCTGAACTTCCAAACCGGCTTGTGAATCTGGGTAGGAACAGCCAAGACCACATTTGGAGTCTCTGCGATGATGTTTTTATTCTACATCGGCACAAATATCGGCAAAATTCATCTTATCCTCAATATACTACAACTGTACTATGTATGTGCCTTTATATGGGCCCAGAACCCCTCAGTGACTGCTAATATCCTTATCGTTTACAGTAGGGGGTACAATATTCCAGCCATGTGCCTTTTTATGGTCACATGGAATGGGGTATGGGGATACAGACTGAGAGAACATCCGCTCACCTTGTAAGTTTCCCAGTTCCTGAAGAAGTTGACGGACCCGTCCAAGCGCCTCTGGATGACAGTCCAGCCCCCGGGGTCGTGCCGCTGGTCGCACCACACCTGCATGAGTCGGTTGGTATTCTCGGGTTTCACTAGGTATATGCTGCTGGTGTCGTGCCCATCCTCCAGGGCTTGCAGACAGTCTTTCCAGGGCCCTTAGAGAGAAAAGAGACAGGTGGTTACAAGAGGAACATCTCTTGGTGAGGGAAGGTTGGACCTCTGGACCCAGGGAAGCCACCAGCTGAGATCTATGAAGCCTTCTCAGTAATAGGAGTGGAGGAGTCTGTGCAAGACCAGGGAGTTCATATACGGGACAATGAGTGGAACAGACCTGGTGTTATTGCCACTGGGACCAGTTGACAGACACGACCCCCCCACGTTGGGCCACCTGAAACCCGAGGAATCTACGTGCAACTCTGACAGGAGGAAGAATTTGGGACTGGAGTGTTTGTGCTGTTTAAATGTAACATTCCTGAGAGTGGAATTTGGAACCTTCTGAGTGGATGTGGAGCTGCCCCCCCCTCATCTGGCAGGGAGCTGGGACGGAAAGCGGCCGCTGGCCAGAACCGCGCAGAACAAATAGCGGTGCAAAGCGGAGTCTCTCGGTACAGAAGGTTCTGCAGTCTATGAATAGTGTCCCACACAGGTGCACTGACTCTCTTGTACCCCTCTACATGCCATGACCTGACTCTCTTGTACCCCTCTACATGCCAAAGCGGAGTCTCTTGGTACAGAAAGTGCTGCAGTCTATGAATAGTGTCCCACACAGGTGCACCCAGGACTCACGCACCTGTACCCCCTCTGTACCCCTCTACATGCCACAACCTGTACCCCTCTGTACCCCTGTACCCCTCTACATACCATAACCTGACCGTCTGTACCCTTCTACATGCCATGACCTGACTGTCTTGTACCCCTCTACATGCCATGACCTGACTCTCTTGTACCCCTCTACATGCCATGACCTGACTCTCTTGTACCCCTCTACATGCCATGACCTGACCGTCTGTACCCCTCTACATGCCATAACCTGACTCTCTTGTACCCCTCTACATGCCATAACCTGACTCTCTTGTACCCCTCTACATGCCATAACCTGACTCTCTTGTACCCCTCTACATGCCATAACCTGACTCTCTTGTACCCCTCTACATGCCATAACCTGACTCTCTTGTACCCCTCTACATGCCATAACCTGACTCTCTTGTACCCCTCTACATGCCATAACCTGACTCTCTTGTACCCCACTACATGCCATAACCTGACTCTCTTGTAGCCCTCTACATACCATGACCTGACTCTCTTGTACCCCTCTACATGCCATGACCAGACTCTCTTTTACACCTCTACATGCCATGACCTGACCCTCTTTTACCCCTCTACATGCCATGACCTGACTCTCTTGTACCCCTCTATATGCCATGACCTGACTCTCTTGTACCCCTCTACATGCCATGACCTGACTTTCTTGTACCCCTCTACATGCCATGACCTGACTCTCTTTTACCCCTCTACATGCCATGACCTGACCGTTTGTACCCCTCTACATGCCATAACCTGACTCTCTTGTACCCCTCTACATGTCATGACCTGACCGTCTGTACCCCTCTACATGCCATAACCTGACTCTCTTGTACCCCACTACATGCCATAACCTGACTCTCTTGTACCCCTCTACATGCCATGACCTGACTCTCTTTTACCCCTCTACATGCCATGACCTGACTCTCTTGTACCCCTCTACATGCCATGACCGACTCTCTTGTACCCCTCTACATGCCATGACCTGACTCTCTTGTACCCCTCTACATGCCATGACCTGACTCTCTTGTACCCCTCTACATGCCATGACCTGACTCTCTTGTACCCCTCTACATGCCATGACCTGACTCTCTTGTACCCCTCTACATGCCATGACCTGACTCTCTTGTACCCCTCTACATGCCATGACCTGACCGTCTGTACCCCTCTACATACCATAACCTGACCGTCTGTACCCCTCTACATGCCATAGTCTGACCCTCCTGTACCCCTCTACATGCCATGACCTGACTCTCTTGTACCCCTCTACATGCCATAGTCTGTGCCACTCTCAGTGCCAGTCTGTATGTGCCCTTTAGCACAGCTGCCTGTATTAATGCATGAACAGTGGGGTAAATACCCTGTACAACGACTGGAAACCTGGGGGGGGCATCTCAATGGTAACCCCCCCCCCCACCCCAGTAGTTTTAATTTTACTTGTCCTTTAATAACATGAAAAGGTTGAACCGTGGAATCTTTTCTTCCTGTGTTGGAATAAAAACAAATCCCATTTTTATTGTTATTGGATAATGATATTATGGAAAGTTCTCCCAGCTGCACAGCATCTCCTGAGCGAGGCTGCCATACTGATCCCCAGACTCCCAGGGTTTGTATTTAATGGGACTTGTAGGCCCCGGGCAGTGGGCGCGCCCAGAATTCCACATAGTACAACTGTGGGACCTCACTGTCTGTACCAGCCTCACCCCCTGCCAGTTAGTGGGTGCCGGGCATGTCAGAACTGCTCCCAACTCCCATTACCTACCCAAATACAGCTACACAGCACCCAGCCTGTCAGTGTGGGCAAAGGGCACGACTCTCCCCTCTCCCCCCCAGGGTCTGGCACAATGCTATAACAGGCTATGCTGTACCCCCATACTGTACTGTCTAAGGGAAACACTATGGCACCTCCCTCCCATATGTATAAATACAAATATACAGAGAGGGAATGTTCTGGGCACACAATAAGCTGTACCCCCATACTGTACTGTCTAAGGGAAACACTATGGCACCTCCTACCCATATGTATAAATACAAATATACAGAGAGGGAATGTTCTGGGCACACAATAAGCTGTACCCCCATACTGTACTGTCTAAGGGAAACACTATGGCACCTCCTACCCATATGTATAAATACAAATATACAGAGAGGGAATGTTCTGGGCACACAATAAGCTGTACCCCCATACTGTACTGTCTAAGGGAAACACTATGGCACCTCCTACCCATATGTATAAATACAAATATACAGAGAGGGAATGTTCTGGGCACACAATAAGCTGTACCCCCATACTGTACTGTCTAAGGGAAACACTATGGCACCCCCTACCCATATGTATAAATACAAATATACAGAGAAGGAATGTTCTGGGCACACAATAAGCTGTACCCCCATACTGTACTGTCTAAGGGAAACACTATGGCACCTCCTACCCATATGTATAAATACAAATATACAGAGAGGGAATGTTCTGGGCACACAATAAGCTGTACCCCCATACTGTACTGTCTAAGGGAAACACTATGGCACCTCCTACCCATATGTATAAATACAAATATACAGAGAGGGAATGTTCTGGGCACACAATAAGCTGTACCCCCATACTGTACTGTCTAAGGGAAACACTATGGCACCCCCTACCCATATGTATAAATACAAATATACAGAGAAGGAATGTTCTGGGCACACAATAAGCTGTACCCCCATACTGTACTGTCTAAGGGAAACACTATGGCACCTCCTACCCATATGTATAAATACAAATATACAGAGAGGGAATGTTCTGGGCACACAATAAGCTGTATCCCCATACTGTACTGTCTAAGGGAAACACTATGGCACCTCCCTCCCATATGTATAAATAGAAATATACAGAGAAGGAATGTTCTGGGCACGCAATAAGCTGTACCCCCATACTGTACTGTCTAAGGGAAACACTATGGCACCCCCTACCCATATGTATAAATACAAATATACAGAGAAGGAATGTTCTGGGCACACAATAAGCTGTACCCCCATACTGTACTGTCTAAGGGAAACACTATGGCACCCCCTACCCATATGTATAGATATAAATATACAGAGAGGGAATGTTCTGGGCACACAATAAGCTGTACCCCCATACTGTACTGTCTAAGGGAAACACTATGGCACCTCCTACCCATATGTATAAATACAAATATACAGAGAAGGAATGTTCTGGGCACACAATAAGCTGTACCCCCATACTGTACTGTCTAAGGGAAACACTATGGCACCCCCTACCCATATGTATAAATACAAATATACAGAGAAGGAATGTTCTGGGCACACAATAAGCTGTACCCCCATACTGTACTGTCTAAGGGAAACACTATGGCACCCCCTACCCATATGTATAAATACAAATATACAGAGAAGGAATGTTCTGGGCACACAATAAGCTGTACCCCCATACTGTACTGTCTAAGGGAAACACTATGGCACCCCCTACCCATATGTATAAATACAAATATACAGAGAAGGAATGTTCTGGGCACACAATAAGCTGTACCCCCATACTGTACTGTCTAAGGGAAACACTATGGCACCCCCTACCCATATGTATAAATACAAATATACAGAGAGGGAATGTTCTGGGCACACAATAAGCTGTACCCCCATACTGTATTATCCCTATGGATAGGGTTGCAGCTGGCTGATGGGAAAGGGGCAAATCTAGACAGATTACTTGTTGAACCCTCAGTCATGGTAATGTGAAACCTAGGTTGTTTAAACAAGGGCAAGTGGGGGCGGGGGTTTGTCTATACCATTAGAGTAAAGTAGGAGCCCATATGAATGAGGATGTGACATTTAGGAGTTGCGGGTCACTCAGATCATTCTCTGGCTGTTAGTTGCCCAGAGCTAAAGGGAACCAGACATTAAAGGGAAAGTTAAAGGGAACCAGACAAGTCCATCCCAGGCCCAGCAAGGCCTAAAGGTAAAGGTGGCCATAAATGACTTTGGGTTTATCCAAGCCCAGGGGGTTATTACTGTTTGGCCTGGACAGCCACATAGATAGCAGCAGAGCAAAACCCTTTGTTTGCCCAGCTCAGCTCTGATTGGCTTACAACAAATCCATATCTCTGGGATGATTTCCCTTCTAGAGTCCTTTCTGGGACATGATCCCCTGGGAAACAGACTGTTGCCAAACAGCAGCTCCGAGGCGCAGAGCCAGCACCGTGCTATGTACTTCCTGAGCTCATTAGTCTAACGACGGGCCTCCAAATGGCACTGCGAGCCAGAACTAAAGGGAAATGTTTGTGTTGGCCTTCATATCCACTCATGGGACCCACCGGTGGGACTTACCAGAGGGCTTGTCTGTGGTGTTGGAGTTGCTGAGGGTATAGATGAGGGTTAGGGTGGGAGGGCAGCTTACAAAGTGATGGAATGGCCTTCATATCTACTCATGGTACCCACCGGTGGGACTTACCAGAGGGCTTGTCTGTGGTGTTGGAGTTGCTGAGGGTATAGATGAGGGTTAGGGTGGGGGGACAGCTTACAAAGTGATGGAATGGCCTTCATATCTACTCATGGGACCCACCAGTGGAACTTACCAGAGGGCTTGTCTGTGGTGTTTGAATTGCTGGTGAATAGAGGCATGGTGGGCAAGGGAGGTGGCAAGACCTTCAAATTCTGATCTCCTTGAATCTCGTTGGTCGCTATTTGGTTGATGCGGTTGTAGTTGGGAGGGTTATAGACCTTGTTTGGCTGCTGGGGGGGCTGGGCTATCGGCTTGGTTTGCACCGGGGGCGTCTTTTTACAGTGCTCCTCCAGTTGGGCGATGACGATGGACTGGTTGCTGGCCAGCGAGGCCAAGTGCTGGTACTTGTGCTCCAGGTCCTTGTACTTGTTGGTGAGCTGCAGCATCTCGGCCGTCTGGTTGAGGACCTTGTTCTCCAGCTGAGACAGCTCCAAGGCATTGTCCCGTTTGCGTATGATCTCGTGCAGCAGCTGCATGTACAGTTGGGTGACCCGCGAGTTCATGTTGCGGCTCTCCTTGCGCAGCAGCTTCACCTCGTTGACGATGCCACCATCCACCTCCACCATCTGCTGGAGGGCCTCGATCTGCCTCTTCTGCTTCAGCAGCTCGCTGTTCAGCAGCTCCACCTCCTGCTTGTGCACCCGGGTCTCGTACACGGGCTCCTGCTCCTTGGAGTTGACGCAAATGGCCCCCGTCACCCTCTGCTGGGGCACAATGAAGGTGTAGGTGCACTTGTCATGTGACTCCGCCGCCGCCGCCCGTCTCTCCCTGTTCAGGTAAATAAACTCCTGCTCCGTCCCTTCGCTGCTCTGGAATTCCTGGGTGTTGCCCCCGTACGTGCTCCTAAGTGCCACGAAGAGGAGCAAAACAGAGATCCTCAGGGGTATCATTGTCTTGTGGTTTGGGGGGGGCAGCAAGCAATAGACTTGGGTATCCTCTGTGAATATCTGCGGAAAATAAAGAAAAAACGAGTTACAATGGGGGGGATCAGATAGGGTCTGTGCCACTGTGACAGAATGCTCTGTTATACAGATAGCTAGAATCTCAGCCATAAAGCAGGGCAGGACTGCTGCTTACAATGGGGGGATCAGATAGGATCTGTGCCACTGTGACAGAATGCTCTGTTATACAGATAGCTAGAATCTCAGCCATAAAGCAGGGCAGGACTGCTGCTTACAATGGGGGGATCAGATAGGATCTGTGCCACTGTGACAGAATGCTCTGTTATACAGATAGCTAGAATCTCAGCCATAAAGCAGGGCAGGACTGCTGCTTACAATGGGGGGATCAGATAGGATCTGTGCCACTGTGACAGAATGCTCTGTTATACAGATAGCTAGAATCTCAGCCATAAAGCAGGGCAGGACTGCTGCTTACAATGGGGGGATCAGATAGGATCTGTGCCACTGTGACAGAATGCTCTGTTATACAGATAGCTAGAATCTCAGCCATAAAGCAGGGCAGGACTGCTGCTTACAATGGGGGGATCAGATAGGATCTGTGCCACTGTGACAGAATGCTCTGTTATACAGATAGCTAGAATCTCAGCCATAAAGCAGGGCAGGACTGCTGCTTACAATGGGGGGATCAGATAGGATCTGTGCCACTGTGACAGAATGCTCTGTTATACAGATAGCTAGAATCTCAGCCATAAAGCAGGGCAGGCCCCGGGAACCGGTTAAATCAATTAGCGGCCACTTGAGCTGCGATTTTTCATTTGCCCCAAGAGCTTACAGCGGGTCGGCCCGGGGGCACTGAGGCCGGAGAGGCTACAGGCTAAATAGAAAGGATCCCGATGGCTTAGGAACCAGAGTAAAGGGCAAGTAATATTCATTTCCTTTGCTGATCTATTGGCCAACTGTCATCTTCGGTCTTGACTTGCGTTGTAGGGTCCAACTGGGTTGATTAGTGACCTTGGGCAATGGGTTGCGGTCCTTGTTCTGCTGCCAAGGAGCCTCTGCTACCCAGAATGCATAGCTGTGCCTAAGGACTCTGTGCTGCCTCCGTTCCGTTCAAAGGAAGGGTAACGCTTTAAACTGTCGACTCACTACTGTAAACATTCCCAGAATTCCCCTGGGCCTAATGGGCTTTCCGAGCCAGCGAGCGTGACTAAGAGCTTGTTCCCGGGCCACGACCCGATTGTTTTGCCATTAATGAACCCGATGTAAAACCCGCCGTTTGGCCTAATTGATTGGAGTTTGATTGGAGTGAATGGAAATGTGGCAGTCGGCGGGGAGGGCTGGCAGTTAGAGAATGTGAGCAATGCTGCATGGCGGGTTCATTGTACATGTCAGTTACACGGGTGACGGCATGTGTTTATCCGTATGTGCCACGGCGTGTTATCGGGATGCGCGTTGCTAGGCGACAGTCGCTGTTGTACCTCCGCTTCCTATTGAGTCTGTTTATTGTTTCTGCCTCGTTATAAATACAGAGATATAAACATAATTAGGGAATTGGGCCCCGTCAGTCATTCCATGTCCCCTCGGCCTAATATTTACCCTTATTTACACAAGCCATTGGCCGCCTAAACTCACATCAGTTACAGCTGGGATGTCCGATGGTCAACTACAACTCCCAGCAGCTACAGGACCTGAGCTCCCAATCCAGTCAAGGCTTCTACCTCTCCTCAGCTTCTCCTCTCCTATGGCCAACGTCTCTCCTCCAGTACCCACCACCTGCTTAGGTCAGGGACTACATCTAAAACCCAAGGCTAAAACATCTCAACCCAAGGCTAAAACATCTCAACCCAAGGCTAAAACATCTCTACCCAAGGCTAAAACATCTCAACCCAAGGCTCAAACATCTCAACCCAAGGCTCAAACATCTCAACCCAAGGCTCAAACATCTCAACCCAAGGCTCAAACATCTCAACCCAAGGCTCAAACATCTCAACCCAAGGCTCAAACATCTCAACCCAAGGCTCAAACATCTCAACCCAAGGCTCAAACATCTCAACCCAAGGCTAAAACATCTCAACCCAAGGCTAAAACATCTCAACCCAAGGCTAAAACATCTCAACCCAAGGCTAAAACATCGCAACCCAAGGCTAAAACATCGCAACCCAAGGCTAAAACATCGCAACCCAAGGCTAAAACATCTCAACCCAAGGCTAAAACATCTCAACCCAAGGCTAAAACATCGCAACCCAAGGCTAAAACATCGCAACCCAAGGCTAAAACATCGCAACCCAAGGCTGCCTTGGGCCCTAACATTCTTCTTCCATTTTCCACCACCAAGTACTGTGAGAGTAAAGGTGGCCATACACGGTAAGATTGCTCGTTTGGTGAGGTCATCAAACGAGCAAATCTTTCCCGTGATATGGCCACCTTGGGTGGGCGATATCGTGCTTATGCGATCGTTTGGCCCTAGGGCCAACGATTGGATTTCAATTAAGGGGATAGGGAAAGCCATAGTGAAGACTGCATCAATGAGCCAATGGGTTCTCAGATCCGACAAAAAATCAAGCCTGTCCAATCGACATCTGGACAGTTTTTGGCCAGATATTGGTCGGGGAGGCCTGTTGCCCATGTATGGCCCCTGTGTGGTCATCAAGTTATTGGTCATTGTATGGAGCCAGTCCATCATCTAGAGTGACCTTGTCAGAAGAGGACCTCATGAATTCATTATCTAATGAGACTAAACAACGTAGGTCTCTCACAAGTGTAGTCACAATGCCCCCATAGAAGTCCATAATCAGAACACCCTCACAAAGTTCCTTTATGGCTGGAGTTGGCTTGTTCACCATAAAACTATTCTGCTCAATGAGGTTACATGAGTCACATATGTACGTTCTTGGCCAAATGTCTATTTCCCATCACACCGGGGGCCTTGTGGTTGGGGAAGGAGACACAGTATAGGCCTGTGGTTATCATCTATGAGAGGCAAGTTCTTGCCCAGTCAGCAGAAAGGAATACCATACAGAGGCCTTAGTGCCCAGTGAAGAACCGTAACCGGGCAAGATGCCCCACCTGTCAATGCCCTCAAATTGAGTAGATGTCAAAAAAATGGTGGGGGTTTATATTTAAAACTTTCTCTTTCCAAAAATACCAGCTCTAAATAGCATCAGTTGTGTAGGGACCCCCCCCCCCCCCTCCCGGCAGCAGTTGATTTGCTCCGGGATTACTGGGGGTGGAAAGGGCATTTGTGTCGGGAGTATTTGTGGAGGCCACAGTGGGAGCATCTCTGGCACTTTCTCTTCTCACATATGGTGGAGTCGTTTTCCCTGCTTAGATAGAGAATCCCCCACTCGGAGAGCAAATATTTTCCTTTCTGCTGCGTGGTCCACCAGGGTCCCCTGGTTCCTCATGTATTGTTCTCTACTGAGGCCATTACAGTAATGTTGGTGGGGTTCCCAGCATGCATCTGGGGCAGCTATGTTCTGATGGCGAGCCTGAATCCCTCCCTTCCTCCAATGGGTCAAAGGCCACTGTAACTAACAGATACGATGCTCCTCAGTGGAAGGACCTTTATAAAGAGACATCATCGAACCTGCTAGTCGTTGCTATGTATTGCCCTAGGCTAGCAACCCGAGAATGTCCAATAGGGCACAAGCTGTCATTCCTATGGGAAACCTGAGATGGGACAAGGAAGTTGGGCTCCATCTGTTGTTATGTCAGGAGAAAGTGTCTACTATTTCAGTAGAGGTTCTTCAAACAATGGTATCTTGGGATTCCAAGGAGGTTTTGGCCGCTGTTAAGGTGCCCATACACGGGCAGATTTTAGACTTTAGACCAAATTGGCAGCCTATCTGCCTGTGTATGGGCACCCCCAACCGGCCTCCCCGACCAACATCTAGACTAAAATTGGCCAGATCTTGATCAGGCAGATTTTCCGTCGGATCTGGGACTACATTGGATCGTTGATGTGGCCCTCAGTTTAATTAGATTTAATTAGATTGTTTGGCCCTAGGGCCAAACGACCGAATCAGCCCGATATCACCCACCTTAGTTGGGCATATCGGGAGAAAATCCGCCCACCTGGCGACCACGTAAAGGGGCAGTAGCCATGAAATCAGCTGACCCCGGCCATTCTGGGGTCCCTTGGCATGTACAGATTGCCACTGGTTCTCAGTATTTCCAGCAGTTGAACTTGCGGGGCACATTGGGCTTCCTGCTGTACAACACCGGGTATACGGCAGCACCCTTCTCCCCATATACATGTATTTATTGTTATATACGTGTAGATAACGGACAGCGGCGCAGAGGCTGGATACCATATAATTGGCCCCCGGCCGAGAGAGAGCTGGGCGACCCACAATCCCATCTGCCGCTGGCGTAATGCAGGAACAATCGCTATAGTCAGACAATGGCTTATTGTTCCAATGGGGATTCCATTCTGTCGGGATTATTTTGATTGGACCGGGGCCCCTGATGCCCCCGAAGGGAACTAGAAAGAACAGCACAGGCTGATGAAAGCTCTCATTGCATGCTGGGAGTTGTAGTTCAGCTAACATAACAAGCAGCTGTTATACGTCCTGCCAGGAATGTAATAGGAATAGCAATGAGATCTGCCCCCTTAAGCCCCCCCTCTCCCGGGACCCCCCCCCAGACAGCAGAGGTCAGAGGCAGATAAGGGAGGTCGTGGGTTACTTTCTCTCCTTCCCCCCCTAGTGTCTGGCAGCGACCTGACGGGTTGGGCATCTAACTGCCCCAACTGCCCTCTGGCACAATGGGACAGAATCCTAATAGAGTTACATTACAGCACCAACCCCAGGGCCCCCCCACACTTTCTATAGGTGCCCCCCCCCCCACATTGCCCTATCCCTATTGGGGCCACACACCACCCTAAGCTTTGTTAACCCTTTAGGTGCCATTTCCCTATTTTCTGTTTATTCAGTAGTCACAGCTGTCTCTTTGTGTTAACCCCCGGCAAATTACAAGGGGGGTGGAGGGGGGGTGTTAACCCTATAGGTGCCACACACCATCCTGCTCTTTTTGTTTAGCAGCTCTCCAGTTTGGAATTTCGGCAGCTATCTGGTTGCTAGGGTCCAATTTGACCTAGCAACAAAGCAGCAGTTTGAAACAGAGACAGGTATATGAATAGGGGAGGGGCTGAGAATAGAAAGATAAGGAATAAAAAGTAACAACAATAAAACTGGAGCCTCACAGAGCAATAGGTTTTGGCTGCTGGGGTCAGTTATCCTGTTGCTAGGGCTCAAATTACCTTAGCAACCACGGAGTGGTTTGATTGAGAGACTGGTATATGAATTGGGGAGGGGCTGAATAGAAAGATAAGGAATAAAAAGTAACAATAACAATAAAACTGGAGCCTCACAGAGCAATAGGTTTTGGCTGCCGGGGTCAGTTATCCTGTTGCTAGGGCTCAAATGACCTTAGCAACCACGGAGTGGTTTGAATGAGGGACAGGTATATGAATATGGGAGGGGCTGAATAGAAAGATAAGGAATAAAAAGTAACAATAACAATAAAACTGGAGCCTCACAGAGCAATAGGGTTTGGCTGCCGGGGTCAGTTATCCTGTTGCTAGGGCTCAAATGACCTTAGCAACCACGGAGTGGTTTGAATGAGGGACAGGTATATGAATAGGGGAGGGGCTGAATAGAAAGATAAGGAATAAAAAGTAACAATAACAATAAAACTGGAGCCTCACAGAGCAATAGGGTTTGGCTGCCGGGGTCAGTGACCCCCATTTGAAAGAGTCAGAAGAAGAAGGCAAATAATTTAAAAAAAACTATGCAAAATAAAAAATAAAGACCAATTGAAAAGTTGCAAAGAATTGGCCATTCTGTAACATATTAAAAATGAACCTGAAGGTGAACCACCCCCTTTAACTCTGTAGCTGCCGGAATAGAGGGCAATGTTATGGACCGTACCCCCAGTAAGGGCTTCCCCCGAACCCCCTGCTCAGGGGAACATGGAAAGTTTGAGGGGACAGAAGTATCTGATGGTGCTTTGGTTCCATGGTACCCAGAGGTGTCGGTGCCGTTGAGGTTCCATTGTACAGCAAGCACGGGGTGAGTGGGCAGGGGATAGAGGGTGCAAGGCTAGCGCTGAGTAGGACAGTGGGACACTAGGTGACATCTGGTTTATCAAAATGCAGTTGGGTCAGTGACATTATAGGGACTCAGTGGGGCCACACAGGGGGGGGGGTCTCCTTTAGCTGCATCTAAGGCTGAACCTCCAAGATCTTCTCTTTGTCTGCACCTGGGGCTTCACCTTCATTGGGACCCCTCGCTACCTTTATCTACTACTTATCCCCTTGGATCTTCTCCCTAGCTTCATCTACTAATTGTCCCCTCCTGTATCTCCCTCTAGCTTCATCTATCACTTCACCTACTCTGGGTCCTCTCTTTATCTGCATCTACTTCTTATCTCCTCTTGGATCTTCTCTCTAGTGGCATCTAGGGATTTATCTACCTTGAGGGCTCTCTCTTTACTACTTATCTCCTTTATCTTCTTCTGAATCTTCTACTTAGATGCAGTTTGGACTTTTTCTACCATAAAAATCCTCTCTGTCTGTATTTTCTACTTATCTCATCTCTGATCCTCTCTCTGTAGCTTCATCTAGTGCTTGTGTCCTCTAGGATCCTCTCTCTAGCCACATATAGGGCATAACTTATCATAGATCCTCTCTCGGTCTGCATCTGGGACCTATATTCTCCTTGATCTTCCGTCTATCTGCATCTAGGACCTATCTTCTTCTGGATCTGTCCTCTATCTGCATGTAGGACCTATCTTCTCCTGGATCTGTCCTCTATCTGCATATAGGACCTATCTTCTCCTGTAACTTCTCTCTGTCTGCATCTAGGACCTATCTTCTTATGGATCTTCCCTCTATCTGCATCTGGGAGTGGACCTATCTTCTCCTTGATCTTCCCTCTATCTGCATCTAGGACCTATCATCTACAGGTATCTTCTCTCTGTCTGCATCTAGGACTTATCTTCTTATGGATCTTCTTTCTGTCTGCACCTGGGACTTATCTCTTCCTGGATCTCCTCTCTATCTGCACCTGGTGTTTCACCTATCTTAGATCGTCTCTCTATCTGCATGTAAGACTTATCTTCTCCTGGGTCCTCTGTCTATCTGCACCTAGTGTTTCACCTACCTTAGATCGTCTCTCTCTATCTGCATGTAAGATTTATCTTCTCCTGGGTCCTCTGTCTAGCTGGGTTTAGCTGTTCTTGGATCTCCACTCCAGTAGCCTGTAGGGCTTACCTCTCCCTAGATCTCCTCCCTGGCTACAGCTTGGGCTTAACTCCTCCCGAACCCTCTCTGGCAGCCCTCGCAGCTTAACTCCTCTCTGCCACTGCAACTCGGGATTAACACTCCGTGGGTCGGCACTTGGCTACATGTAGGGCTCCTGGGGAACCTTTGTAGCCACCAAAGTTTCTCGGTTCCTGTACGATGATCAATCAGCCACGGAATGGCCAAGTACAAGTAAAAGGAGCTGCGTGTAGAGTGAAGGGTGCTTAACCCCTTTATTAGCCACAGAGAGTGGCATTAACTCTACAGTGTCTGCGGCTTCTGTTATTAACTAGGATTAACTCCTCCAGAAACTCTCACCATAACTCTTTCTAGGGCTTAACCCCTCCTTCTCCAACTGCATTGACTCCAGGATATTCTGTCTGCATCTCAACTACCCCTGGACCTTCTCTCCATAGTTTTCAACTTCAACACCCAGAGGGACACAGGTTGCCCTTCCCTGGGTGCTGGGGTGCCCAAATGGGGGGAGACATCACAGAACATTATGGGATCCCTTGTTACCATAGTGATAGCAGCTTGGGGATCCCATCGTTATGTGTAAGGGTTAATGGCATGCAGCCCAATAGTGGAAGCACCTAGCTGGCATTGTTAGCGCTCGAGGTACGAGGCGGTGTTAGTTCTCTCCTGAAGCTGAAACAGGGTCACTCTTACCCCCTTCTCCTCTTCGGTTGTCTCTCGGAAGCCCCTCAGCTGTCCCGCGGCTCCATCTCCTCCGATCTCGTGTCTATCGGCGACTCTTTAACCCCCCCCAAAGTTCCCTTCCAATCCCGGTATTCCCGACGCTCAGACTGGGCGGCTGCGCTGATCCCTGCGCATTTCCAGGTCAGGGGCAGGAGAAGAGCTTGTGGGGCAGAATGGGACCCTGGTCAGCCAGCATTGCCCCCCCCAGGACTAATGATGCCCCACATCCATAATCTCCAGGAAGAGCTCGGCAGCCTTATTTGAACTCCGGCTCTATTGTAGGGACTGACATGCTGGGGGGGAAAGGAAAGCTCCCATCCAACGTGCAGGCAGCTCTCTCACTCTGGTTGGACGGAGTCGCTCCCTTTCCCCCCCCCCCCTCCTCTTCTTCCCCTCCCACCAGTGCTGAGGGACCCAGGATACACAGGCAGCCTCCCCCCTGGCCACTAGCACAGGGGCTGCCTAACTGCCAGCCGTAGCCCGGTGATGTCATATTCCCCCCCCCTTGTGCATTTGGCATGCTGGGCGGCTGCCGCTCCATGGCACAAAAGCACCTGGGAGCAGTGCAGGGAGTCTCTCAATTAACCCTTTTGCTGCAGTTCCTTTCTGCCTGCTGCTGTCCCGTAGAGCTTACTGTCTAAATTCCCCACCCCAGGTTAACACAGGACCCCCCCCATCCCAAAGTCAGTCTGACCGAGCCTATCCCCCCCCCCCCACTGACAGAATGATGGTCTTTCCCACTCCGTTCATTTCCTGTCCTGCAGAACGGAAAGTTGCCCCTGGCTCCCTGTCGTTAGGATATTGGGTTACTCATAGGGTATTACTGGCCGGCTGCTGTAATTGGCTTATTTTTGGATCGAAGCTTTATTCGTAGGTTGGGTAAAAGGCTGACTCAAGTCAGGGGCGCCAGGGCAAAGAGGGGCCCCTTAATACTCAAAAGGGTAATTTGAGTGGGGTAGGTTTTGGGATGGGCTATGGGGCAGTGGGGCAATTGGAACAGGGCCCCTGCTACCCCCCACCCTGAAACTATCTGCCATCCCATAACTACCGCTCCCACCACTGCCAGACTGCTGCCCCCCGGGGAGGGGCACACCCACAGCGCCCCCTGTAGTTACACCAGTGTGACAAATGGGCTAGTAAGTGGTTTGCCCTGGGTATTTACTCTCTGTTCCTGGGTGAATAGTGGGCGTTCTGGCCAAACGGCCAACTCTAGTGCCTATTTCTTCCATTCATGCCACCCCCCTTGAGCTCCCTTAATAGCCCCTATGAGTTCTGTTCAGTTGAAACCCCCGAGACCCCTTAAAAATAGTGCTACGGACCATCAGGGAGACAGGGTATCCCTATGTAACGTATGATATGTAATAAAAGTTGACATTTAGCCTTTATGATGCCACAATGGAGCCCCTGCTGCAAACCCACGTCCATTGTGGCGTCATAAATGGCAATTGTGTAATTATTAAGTCCCTGTCTTGGACACATACAAACTGTACATCACAGAATATCCATTGTACTTCCATGTGTCTGTGTGCAAGTCCGAAAATAGGCAACCCCCCGCCCCCCACAATTAATATTGTTGACATTTAGCCTTTTGATGCCACAATGGAGCCCCTGCTGCAAATCCATGTCCATTGTGGCATCATAAATGGCAATTGTGTATTTAATAAGTCCCTGCCTGGGACACATACAAACTGTACATCACGGAATATCCGTTGTTCTTCCATGTGTCTGTGTTCAAGTCTGAAAATAGGCAACCCCCTGCCCCCCCGCAGGCCTGCAGTCACAAAGGGATATAAGAACATTTATTACAGGATAGTATTCATGTTTTATTTATGTTCTATTAGTATTGGCAGGGATTCTACATCTGTTTAAAGCCTCTATAGTGGGAAATGACTTTTTTTTTTCTCTCTCTAAAGCGGAGTGGAACAGTTGGGAGACATCTGGAAGGGGAGAAATGTAACAGTTGACTAAGACGTCTCTATAAAAGGCGATGAGACGGCCGCAAATAGGTGTAAAATGCCCACAAACAGTGGCAAAGGAATAGGTAAATACTGCCGAACTCATAGATCTAGCCCTTAAAATAATAAGTGGCTTTATTTCCCCTTTAATATGCCATTTACTGCTCGACCGGTGTTTGAATATACTAAAGCCGCCTGTGCCCAGATCTTTAGATGATTTGGTCACCCAAGTGTTGAGCCCAATCAGGTGGGTTTTCAGTGGTATTCAAACTGTAGGCCAGTTAGGGGGATATTTGGGGTGTAGTCTTATAGTTACCTGCGGCAAAATTTGGGGTGAAGACTCACTTTCTGCCCTAGGGAGCTCAGACCAAGTGACCTAAAGGCTTAAACTGGTTAAAAAGTCCTTCAACCACTGCTTTAGGGTAAGCAACAGACCACATGTGGGCCTTGGGCTCTTTGGTTCTTCCTAGATTCCTTCAATACTATCCTTAGCCAACCAGATTTCCCAGTTGGCCCTTACACCATGACAACTGGCCAATTTTTTATTAGTCAACTAGATGTCACATTTCTTCTTGGTTGACCCTAGACCATATACACTGGCCACTGCTACTGTTACCCATCCAGAATTCCCATTGGCTGTAGACCTTACACACTAGCTAATACTATCATTAGCCAACCAGAACTTGGCCAACCTGTTGGCCTGACTGATATTTGAATTAATCAGTGTGGAAAATGTTTTTGGTACCATAAACAGACCAGTAGTTAGCCATTTGGTCATAAAATGCTGGATTGATGGACAATGGCTTTACCTCTACCTCCAGTTAGGCAACTTTGGCCAAAATGGTTGGATTGAAGGACAATGACTTCACCTCTACCTCCAGTTAGGCAACTTTGGACAAAATGGTTGGATTGATGGACAATGGCTTCACCTCTACCACCAGTTAGGCAACTGTGGCCAAAATGGTTGGATTGATGGACAATGGCTTCACCTCTACCACCAGTTAGGCAACTTTGGCCAAAATGGTTGGATTGATGGACAATGGCTTCACCTCTACCACCAGTTAGGCAACTTTGGCCAAAATGGTTGGATTGATGGACAATGGCTTCACCTCTACCACCAGTTAGGCAACTTTGGCCAAAATGGTTGTATTGATGGACAGTGGCTTCACCTCTACCACCAGTTAGGCAACTTTGGCCAAAATGGTTGGATTGATGGACAATGGCTTCACCTCCACCACCAGTTAGGCAACATTTGCCAAAATGGTTGAACAATGTAAGCATATCTATGCTACATACGTGCACCTCTTTGGGCGGCTATGGGCCATCTCTCTGCATTACTTCTTACGTGTTCTCCCCGCAACCCGCGGTGATAAGTTTAAAAATAGCTATATACTGTCATACGTTTCATCTACTTCACACCGAAACTTCAAACGCTTTATGGGGGCCCCGCCGGATTCTCTTCTCAGCTCTCTGTTAGGGGAGGTCACATGAATGTTTGCTCTCGGGCTTTTTGAAGATCGATGTCTCGGCAAATCGCTAGAGTAAAGCTTGGCCTCCAGCTGAAATACTTAATCCTCGGTTACAGCAAAACACGGGACTTATTGGTGTGTTCTTTCTTCACCCTAAACCGCTAATCTGCTGACAAATCATTATCCAGTTCCTGTAGATCGGACCTCTGTCGGAATAGAAGTGAGACCTCTACATCTGATTATTTAGGCCCAAGTCTATTGACAAAGCCCATAGAGAGAAGCTTGTAGCTACCACCACCTTCAGGAGCTCCCCCTTCCTCAATAGGTGGACTTGATTGGGACGGAGCACAACTATGTGAGAGTTGGCAATAGTGTTGAGATCAGACCTCTACAACATTGTGTGGGCTGGCCCAAAAACCATAGGTCGGTGGACTTTCCATTCCAACTACTGTCTGGGCCTCCAACTCTGGTAACAGAGAAGTCCAAAGCTAGGGTGGCAATGCACCGGGCCATGTTGGTTTAGAGAGGATGGGTTTGGGGACTTATTGGTGTGTTCTTTCTTCACCCTAAACTGCTAATCTGCTGACAAATCATTATCTAGTTCCTGTAGATCAGACCTCTACATCTGGTGCCCCAGGCCCAAGTCTATTGATGAAGCCTATAGTGAGAAGCTTGTAGCTACCGCCACCTCCAATAGCTCCCCATTCGTCAATAGGTGCATTTGATTGGACCGGAGCACAACTATGTGAGAGTCAGTGGACTTCCCATTCCAACTGCTGTCTGGGCCTCCATCTTTGATAACATTAGAGAAGTCCAAAGCTAGGGTGGCCATGTTGGTTTCAAGAGGATGGGTTTGGGGACTTATTGGTGTGTTCTTTCTTCACCCTAAACCACTAATCTGCTGACAAATCATTATCCAGTTCCTGTAGATCAAACCTCTACATCTGATGCCCCAGGCCCAAGTCTATTGACGAAGCCCACAGTAAGATGCTTGTAGCTACTGCCACCTCCAAGAGCTCCCCCTTCATCAATAGGTGGACTTGATTGGGATGGAGCACAACTATCTGAGAGTGCAAGGAGCTAGAATTTTGTGGGCTGGCCCAAAAACCATAGGTCAGTGGACTTCCCATTCCAACTGCTGTCTGGGCCTCCATCTCTGATAATATTAGAGAAGTCCAAAGCTAGGGTGGCCATGTTGGTTTCGAGAGGATGGGTTTGGGTCCGGATCGGCTGACTACAAGAAACTTTAGACATGTCAACAACTGCACCTTTTCCCCTTGGGCACAACTGTATAAATGGGCCCTTATATATTGTTCTCCATGTCCATGTTCTATAGTGTGTATAGTTGGAGCTCGTATAGGAAGGGAGTGAAATTAGGCATTCACAGCACTGCAGGCAAAAGCTCCATGTTTTCCCAAGGAAGAATAATGAGAGGAGCTTAGCCTTGGAGGCTCCCACACACACACACAGCTTTGCCCTGGGAATCCCGGGGGAGAGGAGCATTAGGAAGGTTCTAACCTGCCCTCCTCTTGTCTCTGCAGCAGCTACACAAACAGTAGGGTAATTCATTAGCTTCACTATGTCCTTCCACCAACTCTGAATGAAGGAACATCGGATTGTTATGGTTAATTAAGCCTAAAATACAAGGCTGAGGCCCGGAACCTTCTTTTGAAGATGGACCCCATGTGTTGGGTCATGTGATTATTCAATGTGGTCTCCGTTGCTATCACCACCCGTACTCACTGCTCACAGTATTGGTGGGTCCAACATGTATGAAGTCAATGTTTCTGAACAAAAAGGTCTTGTTTTTTTTGGGGGGGGGTATAATTAGTTGAAATGAGCCAATTTAAGCAGTATGATTATGTGGGGAGGAGCTGCCAGGAATATGGAATATGATAAATACACTGCTCTGTCCCTTGTCCTCAGTTGGTGTGAGGGTTGATTGTAGCCCAACGAGTCTCTATTGGTCGGACGACTGAGCTCCCATAGGGACTGACCACTAATCGTCAATGAGCCAACAATATACAAGGGCGTTAATTTACTCTCAGCTGCCCATACACGTCGAGATTTTACTCCCGTTCAGACATCGATCGTACGTTATAATGCAACGATCTAGAACGACGACATCGGACGATGTTCTGGCCATTAATGGACGGACAACGACCATATGACGTTTATGTCTCGGGAATAGTAGGGGCGTATATCGTCAGATATTGTCCTTAATTGACCGAAATCTGCTCGATCGACTAAACGACCGATCACCAGGGTTCGGAAAAGCAAACCTCGGAACTTTCCACTATGGCCCACACTGGGGTAGAAATCTTTATTTAATTCAACCACATGACTAGCGCGGCCCAATGGCCGGGTCATAACCGAGCGGTGGCCCCAGATGTGCATTCCTGTAAGAGAGCGATTAGGTGTTAGAGCCAAGACAAACAGAGCCGCCCCGCTCACCTTGCTTGGGATTAATAGAGAGCAGTCGTACGTCTGTAACCCATTAGTAACCACAGCACCTTCCTGTTATCACTGCTCTCTAATGGCGCCCCGCAGAGCACGGAGCCCCGGGTAAGGGTTAATCATCACTGTTACGTCTTCCACTCAGTGTTCAGAGAGCTTTGAAAGGGGAAGGAATTTCTAATTAGTGTCAATGATAGGAATGAATTGTGTTCTGACTTATCTACTGGAGTAAGAACAACCCAAGCTGTTCTGTCTCTCTGTGCCATGGTGGTGGTGTTGGAAGGGCCTACAGCCTACTTTACATCTGCCCCTAAGGCCTACAGCCTACTGTACATCTGCCCATAATGCCTACAGCCTACTGTACATCTGCCCCTAAGGCCTACAGCCTACTGTACATCTGCCCCTAAGGCCTACAGCCTACTGTACATCTGCCCCTAAGGCCTACAGCCTACAGTACATCTGCCCCTAAGGCCTACAGCCTACTGTACATCTGCCCATAATGCCTACAGCCTACTGTACATCTGCCCGTAAGGCCTACAGCCTACTCTACATCTGCCCCTAAGGCCTACAGCCTACTGTACATCTGCCCCTAAGGCCTACAGTCTACTCTACATCTGCCCCTAAGGCCTACAGCCTACTGTTCATCTGCCCATAATGCCTACAGCCTACTCTACATCTGCCCCTAAGGCCTACAGCCTACTTTACATCTGCCCCTAAGGCCTACAGCCTACTCTACATCTGCCCCTAAGGCCTACTGTACATCTGCCCCTAAGGCCTACAGCCTACTCTACATCTGCCAGTAATGCCTACAGCCTGCTGTACATCTGCCCCTAAGGCCTACAGCCTGCTGTACATCTGCCCCAAAGGCCTACAGCCTACTGTACATCTGCCCCTAAGGCCTACAGCCTACTCTACATCTGCCCCTAAGGCCTACAGCCTACTCTACATCTGCCCCTAAGGCCTACAGCCTACTGTACATCTGCCCTTAATGCCTACAGCCTGCTGTACATCTGCCCCTTAGGCCTACAGCCTACTCTACATCTGCCCGTAAGGCCTACAGCCTACTCTGCATCTGCCCGTAAGGCCTACAGCCCACTGTACATCTGCCCGTAAGGCCTACAGCCCACTCTACATCTGCCCGTAAGGCCTACAACCTACTCTACATCTGCCCGTAAGGCCTACAACCTACTCTACATCTGCCCGTAAAGCCTACAACCTACTCTACATCTGCCCGTAAGGCCTACAACCTACTCTACATCTGCCCGTAAGGCCTACAACCTACGCTACATCTGCCCGTAAGGCCTACAGCCTCGAATAAACTCAAAATTTTTCCAAGCTCGAATGTTTGCCCAGTCAGCCCTGCTGGCCAAGCATGGCCATCTTTTTATCATTGTAGTGGTTTGGGCAGACAGCCTGAAGGATAAGGACAATAAATGCAAGGCACGTGGAGCCAGTGTCTAATGTTAGACATTTAGAGTAAGAATTAAGGTCTGTCACATACGGGAGAGTTTTTCCATGAATGACAGATTGAAAGCTTGCATATGGCACTGAATGCTCAAGTCCACTTGAAAAACGTCCGTCTCCCTGTATGTTTTATGTGCTCCTGTAGTAATTGTACGTTAGATCTGCCCTAATGGAGGGGGCCGCAGGCAGAACCCACATTTATACGGTAGCATTTGTGCAGATCAAAGAAGCCCGGGTTAATAGTCCCCCCGAATGTTCCATTACACCCATGGCCCCCATAGAAACCAGTCACGTATCCCCATTAATCAAAAACGCAGACGGGAGGGAGAGGACCACAGGGACGGGAACGGTTCCATTCGGGGTTTCGAACCGAAATCTGGTATTTTGCTGAGAAATGTGAATTCTGGTTTGCGCCGCGGAATGGAAACCTCTAATTTACTGTATGTGACCGCATTACTCAGAGCCCTTGTTCCATTGTTTGGATTATAATGTATCGGTTTAGAGGCCTTGGGTTTGTTCCACGCTCAGTCCAGTTCAGGGTTCTGTACCCGACTTTCATCTGGGGGGAAAGCGATAGAGATTTAGTGGCTTTTTCCCGCCTACACAAGGAATATCCTCCACATGTTGGGAAAATTAGAAGTTATATATATATATATATTCTCACCATAATCCCAGCTCAGCTATTTGGTCACCTCAGCTATTCCGACCCGGGGGTGGGGTTGGGGGGGTAGAAAGCCCGATTATGCTATTTTAAACTGGGTTCTTGTAAATGAAGCCTCGGCACATATATACCATAAGGAAGATATTACTGGGCCCAACATCTGGCCGCTCACGTTAATGACCCAGCTGTCAGTGTACAAGAGTGATTCTGGCGTTGCGTGTCATTTTTGGTACATTTGTTGCGGTGTAGGATTTTTTTCCCCCCCACCCAGAGCTTCTGGGTTTATTTTGGAGGTGAATCGATGAGGCTGAGGTTTAAAAATAGACAATCTACAAATGTTTAGATTGTATTCGTTGATAAAGTGCTGGGGTTGGGGCACTGTGCGGGGCCCTTCCACGATTCCGGAATTATTTTCCCATTGTAAAGTATCGGAGATCGGATTGAAAAGGTTGAAAGGAAAGTTAGAACCCGTAGGAACCAGAGCCTGCACCGTGGCATGTTGGCCAAGTCCCTAGCGCAGGGATCCCTCAACCTTTTCTTCTCTTGAGCCACACTCGGAGTGTTGGGGAGCCACACAAGCATGAAGTTCTTTGGGGGATGCTAAATAAGGGCTGTGGTTGGCTATTTGGTAGCCACATGTGTACTGCTGGGGGCTCTGCTTGGACTAAAACTGTCTTTCTGGGCTTCCAAAACTTGTTTCCAAACAAGAAATGTAAAAATGGCACCTACTTTGAGGGCAGTGGGAGCAACATCAAAAGGGGTGGAGAGCAACATATTGCCCCCGAGCTACTGGTTGGGGATCACTGCTCTTGACTATTCCTAGTATCGTTGTGTAGTGCTCTTTGTATGTCCTATACCCTCTGTATCTTATACTGCTTCCATTGCCTCGTTCCTTAAGGTGCCCATACACGTAAAGATCTGCTCACTTGGCGAGGTCGCCAAGCGAGCGGATCTTCTCCCAATATCGCCACCTATGGGGCCAAATGATCGAATTATAACGACTGTTAAGGGCACAGTCGGTTTGGGGACCGAATCAACGAGTCGATACGGTCCCTGATCCGACAATCTATTAACCTTCCTGATCGATATCTGCCCGTAAGGCCTACACCCTACTCTACAACTGCCCATAGGGCCTACAGCCTACTCTACATTTGCCCGTATGGCCTACAGCCTACTCTAAATCTGCCCGTAAGGCCTACAGCCTACTCTACATCTGCCCATAGGGCCCACAGCCTCGAATAAACTCAAAATTTTTCCAAGCTCAAATGTTTGCCCAGTCAGCCCTACTGACCCAGCATGGCCATCTTTCTATCATTGTAGGGGTTTGGGGCAGACAGCCTGAAGGATAAGGACAATTATCTTGTTTATTTTCTTGTTTATTTTCATGTCGCCCAGTTCTCCATGAACAATCGAAGAAGTAGGGAGGCGGCCATACTGTGTGGGCTCCTTGTACACTTTCCATCCATTTGGCCCTGTGTAGAGCGCACTGTGTTGGCCTTTGTATGGCTGCCAGTTGCTTGACTTACTACCCTAACCTTACTACCCTTATCAGGCTTCTGTTCCTATTGGGGTCCTCTAGTCATTGGTCATTGGGGTCTTCTAGTCACTGGTCATTGGGGGTCTTCTAGTCATTGGGGTCTTCTAGTCATTGGTCTTTGGGGTCTTCTAGTCATTGGTCATTGGGGTCTTCTAGTCATTGGTCATTGGGGTCTTCTATTCATTGGTCAATAGGGTCTTCTAGTCCGCTACTGTAGATATACAACCATTATCTTCATCCATCAAGTGGCTGATCTAGGCTTGGCAATTCCAACAGTTACTGTCTGATATTGCTCCTTGCCATTTGAAGGTTTGATACCTCTGAGCTACTGTAGACCACGTCCTACATCTCCGTACTATTGGCTAAGTGTTCTCAGTGGAATGTATGTGCCTTCTAATCTGTTTAAAAGGTAAATCAGATACTGCAGGAGAAAAAGGGCGACTTAAAGTTTAAGGTTTCATTTATTTTTCTGCTTAGTCTTCATTCAACAAGTCCTGACAAAATAAGCAAAATAATTGGAGTCAGAGACACGAGGAGGAAACATGTGGAAGAGTTCTGTGGGCCCCGTAGACGTGAGTCAGCCCCGAGTGTGAGTCACAAAGAAGGTTTTTAACCCCCCCCCCAACAGGCATGTTTGGCGTAAGGCCATTGGCATATGCCAGGGTAATGGCTGCTTCCAGATGTGCTGCTTCTTATGACTAGAAACACTTTATTCCCAAAACATGGTGAATTATGGTTATTGTTTTCATTTTTGGCCGGAGTTTGATTTATGCTGTGGTTGCCAGGGTCTGTTTCTATAGCGAGCAAGTGGGAACTATGTACGAGGCTGGCTCGTGGCAAGCCCAAAGCCAACGGTAGCTAAGACTTCTGTCTTGAGTTTGGCATCGTTGATCCAGTCCTAATATAGATACGAGCTCTGGGATGAAATATCCCTTGTTACACTAGACCAACCTCCTATGAGGTGCCCCAAAGAACTAACAATCTATTTCTGTGGGGCTGTAAATAGAGAACTCTGGCTGGGGTAAGTGTCTCTCAGCTGAGGTTGGATCAATTTTGGACTGGGACAACTGGAGAACTGGACCTCTAGGGTCCACCAACGATGACCATTGTCACCTGTTGCCATGGGAGAGGTAGCAGGTCATTTATGCAACAAGCTACATGGCTGGGTCCCACCAAAAGTTCTACCGTGTCCTGTTGGGCCAGTCTGAACCGGTGTTGGAAATGAAGACAATGTTAGTATGTAGTCATTTCTACAGCAAAAAGGAATGGTTTATAGTAGGACTGGAACTGGGGGTACATAACGCATATCTATTGCCTGCTGAGCCTTGATAAATATATGACTAAGTGTCAGCTGGATCCTCAGTGCTGACTGGCTGCCCAGGTCCCGGTACCATTTTAGGAGGACGTTGAGGATCTGATTTCCAGCCCAGACCATCACACACTCAAATACTGTCACCGAGAGTCTGAGGAGTAATGGAAAGAGCAGAGTTGGCTTTGAGTTATTGCAATGTTCTCCTGGTCTCAACGGGGGCTGCTCCTCGTTCTCTGGAGGGTCAGCGACCCTAATACACTACTGAGGGTCTTGTTTCACTCAGTATATTGCTTTTACAGTGGGAGTGTAGAGGGGATTACAGGCACTAGCTTTGCCATCTGAGTTCGATTCCAACCAGGATATTGGTTAATTGGCTTCTAATGAATTTCATCTTAGTGTGTGATAAGGAAATGAGATTCTAAGTGCCCCTGAGAGAAGGTCTGGGGTGGTCTTTCTGGGGCCGTAGGACTGGAAAGAATAGGACGAAAGCCATATTTTTCATCAGCATTTCATAAAGGCTTAATTTGATTTTTAGCTGCAGATAATAGAAGCTTGAACCCGTCCCAGTTCCTCTCCCAATCACCCAGATCTTCTTCTCAGTTCCTCTCCCAATCACCCAGATTTTCTTCTCAGTTCCTCTCCCAATCCCCCAGATCTTCTTCTCAGTTCCTCTCCCAATCACCCAGATCTTCTTCTCAGTTCCTCTCCCAATCACCCAGATCTTCTTCTCAGTTCCTCTCCCAATCACCCAGATCTTCGTCTCAGTTCCTCTTCCAATCACCCAGAATAATCGGTCCCTTGATGGATGGCTTGATCTCCAGTAAAGTCTGTGCCTTCGTTCTTATTTTTGCTGAAAGTGCAGAACGGGGGGAATAAAAAAACAAGAATATCAGCGGCTTGTGGTGATTTAAATCTAATTTTCTCAGAAAGTGAGAACTTCTCCGAGGGGAGGACATACAATCCGGGCAAGTCCACTAACCAGTTTCCAGTTTATTTACAAATTACATTCTTCGGCGGTTTTTCCGCCTGTTCGTCCCATTCTCCGACGTAAAACGTAAACAAAATATTCTCGATTAAATCTTTTCAGCCGTTTCTACCCATTGTTTCATTTTTCTGTAGAAACTGTTAATGATTGGGGGGAAATAGAATCCGAAACAAAGTTATTATTTGTATTAAATTCACACAAAAACAGAATTTCCGGACATGGCAGGAATGTTCTAGAAATGTTGATTCAAGGACAGTGGAAATGTCTCCTTCTGGGGCATTATCTGATGGGCTGGAAGGATTTTGTCAAGAAGTCGCCAAGAAGTGCTGTTTCCTGCTTGTGGGCTGAAGCCTTCCCCAGGGTCCTGTATCAGATCGGGTTTTGGGCCTGTAGTCCCTGAATCCCTGACCAATCAGGAGGTCCGCGGGTACCCGGCTCAAGTGTAGAATTATTCCCTCCCTTCATGGTGATGCTATCTTTTACCTGCTTGACCTGCCTCCAAAGTGACGTCACTTCCGGCCAATGGTGACATCACTTCCGGATTGCGGGTCATAGGTTTGGAAGGTTAACCCCATCACAAGTAGGGTCAGGTTTGAGGTTTGGGAAGGGGGCACAGCAGGGGGGCAGGTCCAGGTTGGGTAAGGGTCTGCCCGACCACGCCTGTGCAGGTCTCTCATACAGGTATGAAACCTGGAGTTTTCTGGATAAGGGATTTTTCCGTAATTTGGAACTCCAAACGGGTTGTTCACCTTTAGTATGATGTAGAGAACATTTTAAAATATGCAATTGTTTTTCATTTTCTTTTTTATTATTGATGGTTTTTGAGTTATTCAGCTTGTTGCTAGGGTCCAAATTACCCTAGCAACCATGCACTGATTTAAATGAGAAACTGGAAAATAAATAGGAGGGGGCCTGAATCCTAGTTGCATACACAAATAAGTAAGGATTAAAGAGAATCGCGCCCGAAATGCGTGATGAAAATTTTTTCAAGACACCACTTCCAGTTTCATGGTAGCCAAAGCTTGTGGGATGGGATTGGGTAATTGGTCCAAGCGGGTATAAATGCAAGACCCGGAAGTTCCAGTTATGTTTTTATATGTGGGCAACCTAGTTTATGAGCTGAAGTGTCCTGAATCAATTTACCCCAAGGCTGAGGGCGTAGGGGGGGTTTGATTTAAGAAGCTCCAACATCCCTACCCCTTAAGGTGGCTATACACGGGCAGATATCAGCTGCAAATTCGGGTCCTTCAGACCGATTTAGCAGCTTATCTGCACCCCCGACGGGCCTACACAACCGATATCTGGCCTGAAATTGCCCAGATCTTCGGATCGGGAACCGTATCAGCTCATTGATGCGACCCCCGATCCAACGGTGCCTATACCCGTCATTGTAATTTGATCATTTGACTCGATATTGCCCACCTGATGGAGATATCGGGAGAAGATTGGCTCATTTGGAGACCTCACCAAACAAGCAGATCTTCCCGTGTATGGCCACCTATAGTCCAATTGCGGAAGGACCATGAGTTTGGACCTGAAAGATACGACTTTACCAGTGTTTCAGTAAAGTCCATAACTGAAAGCAGATGATGGCCAAGAAACGAGATGTCCACAACCTTGGAGTGCCAGGGAGTTTGTATAGTATTTGATTCTTGCCCCAAGTTGACGTTCTAGTGTTTGTTTCCACCACCATCTCCTGGAGACCAAGGTCGGGCTACAGGGTCTCTTGCTTGTTCGACTTCGCACCTGTAGGGCTTTCGTTGAAGCCAACGTACTGGAGTTCCGCCTACACGGCAGTACCCAGAATACGAGGACATCTGCGTTTGTTTACGAGTGTTTTGCTGCTCGGTGAAACCTTTATGAGATTCTCCATGGCAGGCAAACAAAACTTATTACGCGGAAGAGTGGTCCTTAACTCCACCGCCGTCGGTCCCAGGAGAACGTTAAACAGAATGGTTTAAACCACCTATGTTTCCCTGTCTACCGTTTCGTTACTCTCCATTGCTGACGTTGGTGTTTAAGAGCCAGGCAGAAATGAGTTTGGTCTCGAGAGCGGGCAGCGCATTTAATTAGCCTGCGTCTCACTGTCACATCTCGCCACTTGCCACGCCAGGAATGTTTGTTATATAACAGCTGCTAAAAACATCCCTGTGTGTAATGTGTGCCAGGTTTGGAATGCGTTTCCTTGGATATCCGCGGGGACCCACAATATTATTGTCTCCCACTGGCCGGGGCGGATATGGCTCTGCCGTCTTTCACAGTCAGACGTCAATAAAAATATCTTTCGCTCTGCCCTTGGGTTCTCGATGGCTTGCTAATCTCCGGCACGATGCTCTGCTCTAGTTCCGCCCTACTCCTTCGTGTGTGTTGGGTTCCGCTCGTTGCCCCAGTTGGAACCTGCCTGATATAAGTCTGACGGATACAACAGATCATTCCATACATGACAGCAATGCATGTTTTAAAATACATCAGAATATTAAAGGCATTGGCGCGTCCTCTCACATGTCGTGTCTATGGAGACCCCATATATAGTTTGTAAGAGACCCAGGGTAACTTAAATAAACTTGGCCAAATCTGAGCAAGGTCACATTGCTACTTATATCCCCAGATGGGTTCCAGTCATTATTGTGGGCCTTTTGACTTCAGGTGTGGCCCCTCTTATATCGATATTGGCCCCTTTTATATCGATATTGTACCTTTTTACCTCCAATTCTTGCTTTAGAGCCTTGTGGACCAAACCCAAGCCTCAGATGGCATCTCTACACCACTCCCTATCTCTTCAGCAAGGAGAACATCTCCACCATTTCAACTACATCCAGCTCTTCCATACATGATAAAAGCTGCCCTTCGGACCAAGCTGTCGGCTTATTGTGTATGAGGCCCACCAACAGGCCTGCCTGACCCCTCTTATATCGATATTGTACCTTTTTACCTCCAATTCTTGCCTTAGAGCCTTGTGGGCCAAACCCAATTCTCAGATGGGATCTTTACACCACTCCCTACCTGTTTAGCAAGGAGAACACCTCCACCATTTCAACTACATCCAGCTCTTCCATACACGATAAAAGCTGCCCTTCGAACCAAGCTGTCGGCTTATTGTGTATGAGGCCCGCCGACAGGCCTGCCTGACACCTCTTATATCAATATTGTACCTTTTTACCTCCATTTCTTGCTTTAGAACCTTGTGGACCAAACCCAATACTCAGATGGCATCTTTACACCACTCCCTACCTCTCCAGCAAGGAGAACACCTCCACCATTTCAACTGCGTCCAGCTCTTCCATACATGATAAAAGCTGCCCTTCGAACCAAACTGTCGGCTTATTGTGTATGAGGCCCACCGACAGGCCTGCCTGACCAACATCAAGAAGCACATTGGCAGCTCCAGTGTAGTGGCCCTATTTGACCCTGTATGGGTGGTCACCTTGGACCTAGATTTGCTTGTTTGGCAACCTCACCAAATGAGCATATCTGACCAACAGGTTGATAACCTGAGCTTTAGAGCCTTGTTGACCAAACCCAATGCTCAGATGGCATCTTTACACCACTCCCTACCTCTTCAGCAAGGAGAAGACCTCCACTATTTCAACTACATCAAGCTCTTCCACCCTTCGGACCAAGCTGTCAGCTTATTGTGTGTGAGGCCCACCGACAGGCCTGCCTGACACGACATCAAGAAGCACATTGGCAGGTCCAGTGTAGTGGCCCTATTTGACCCTGTATGGGTGGTCACCTTGGACCTAGATTTGCTTGTTTGGCAAACAAGGTTAATAACCGCTGCTTTAGAGCCTTGTGGACCAAGCCCAATGCTCAGATGGTATCTTTACACCACTCCCTACCTCTTCAGCAAGGAGAAGACTTCCACTATTTCAACTACATCCAGCTCTTCAGACCAAGCTGTCAGCTTATTGTGTATGAGGCCCACCGACCGGCCTGCCTGACCCCTTTTATATCGATATTGTACCTTTTTACCTCCAATTCCTGCCTTAGAGCCTTGTGGACCAAACCCAATGCTCAGATAGCATCTTTACACCACTCCCTACCTCTCCAGCAAGGAGAATACCTCCACCATTTCAACTGCTTCCAGCTCTTCCACCCTTCGGACCAAGCTGTCAGCTTATTGTGTATGAGGCCCACCAACAGGCCTACCTGACTGACATCAAGAAGCACATTGGCAGCTCCAGTGTAGTGGCCCCGGGACCCTATTTGAACCTGTTTGGGTGGTCAACTTGCACCTAGATTTGCTCGTTTGGTAACATCATCAAATGAGCATATCTGACCCAGCCTAATCTGATAGCTGAAACTGGCAAAAGTAGTAATTCCCAGTCGGAATTGAACCCAGGACCTCTACTGCTGTGCCACTAATCCTACAGAAAGTGCTGGAACTTGGCCAAACCCCCAAACTGAATGCTAAATTCTGTACAATGAAAGATACCAACAGAAGGGTGAATAAATATTCATTCCCCCAGATGTAGATGAAACACCTATTGTTAGAATGGGGCCCAGTAGGTCTTCTTCTCGGCCGGCCCAAGCTCGACTGGAATACAAATCCGATCTGCCTGCTCGGCACTTTTACTCCCAGGCTTCCCCCGGCAGGATTTGGTTACGTTCCCCCCCCCCCCTGCGATTCCCAAACAAAGGGCTAAGAAATCCGACGGCTGCTGCAGCCTAAAATAGTTGTTTGGGGATGTGACTGCTGCTTTTTTCCAGTCGTGTTATCAGTGGAACGTGAGCTGATTGCTTCCGGCTGGCTGAACTTGTCCGTCTTGTTCTTGTCACTGTGCTGAGAACTGCGATCTAACGTTTCCCACTCACAGATGGTGCTTGAAGGGCAGCTAAACCCAGGCAAAATAAGTTAGAAATATTGCAAGTCCGGCTTGGGACTCCTCCAGTTACATGGGAGTAGGAGAAACAATAGATTAGCTGAAAGCAGTTCTAATGTGTAGCGCCGGCTCCTTCTGAAAGCTCAGACTCAGGCACACTTTACTGCTGCGCTGCAAGTTGGAGTGATATCCCCCCCTCACCCCTAGCAGCCAATCAGCAGAACAATGGTTACTCCCATGTAACTGGAGGAGTCCCAAGCTGGACTTGGATTTCTTACTTTTGAGTGCTATTCTGATACCTACTGGGAGCTGCTATCTTGCTCCCTTCCCACTGTTCTGCTGATCGGCTGCTGGGGGTGAGGGGGGGGGGATATCACTCCAACTTGCAGCGCAGCAGTAAAGTGTGCCTGAGTCTGAGCTTTCAGCCAGCGGTACACATTAGAACTGCTTTCAGCTAACCTATTGTTTCTCCTACTCCCATGTAACTGGAGGAGTCCCAAGCCAGACTTGGATTTCTTACTATTGAGTGCTATTCTGATACCTACTGGGAGCTGCTATCTTGCTCCCTTCCCATTGTTCTGCTGATCGGCTGCTGGGGGTGAGGAGGGGGATATCACTCCAACTTGCAGCGCAGCAGTAAAGTGTGCCTGAGTCTGAGCTTTCAGAAGGCTTGGATGGGAGATATTCGCCATAGGCAATAATGTGTTTTAATGTTTGACAACAAATATCCCCCAGCTGCAGCCGTGCCTCACTTCAGTGTTTGTTTTTTGTAAACCACCCTACGATCCACGGCTACTCATCTGCACCAAGCAGCCCCAGCCACCTCATTTATCTCCTTGTCATTGGTTATTATTTGGGCAAACATGGTTCACTGGTTGTGCATTGATCCCAGTAAGACGTCTCTTTTTATCTTCTGACATTCCTCTGTAATTGCAGAGTCTCTAAGCAGTGATGGATTTATTGCAAAGGCCTCGGCTTCTGCTTAGACCTATAGAGCTCGGAAGGCTCCGGAAGTTTCTAGTGAAGGACGTCATAGAACCAGAAACGAGGTCCTTCAGACCAATTAGGCAGCTTATCATGTATGGGCACCCTAAGCGTGCCTACCCGACCCTGGGCAGATCTCGATCAGGCAGGTTTGATTTTCCGTCGGGTCGAGGACCACATCAGTTCCTTGACATGGCCCCCCAATCCAAAGGCGCCTATGTCTGCTGTTGTAATTGGAATTAGCCTGATATCGCCCACCTTTAGGTGGACAAATCGTGAGAAGATACACTCGCTTTGGAACTTTGCCAAACGAGCCAATCTTCCTGTGTATGGCCAGAGGTATCAACAATTGCTTTGGGCTGGTTTCATAGACCCCCTTTCCATTACAAAGTCCAGTTGGGAAATATTTTTTAATTTCCGCTATTTTTTCTAAATAAGGCCATAGTCTGACTTGACAAGTCTGGTCAGGAACTGGTCTGACTTTGGTGGGACTCTCGTCAGATCTGCACCTCCGAGTCCATGCCAAGCAGAGAAGTTTCTTGCTATAGATATAGATTGTATTCATATAATGAGGCAGCTTGTTCCATGATGTTATGGTTGGGGGTGCCCAAAAGCATCTTCTAGGGAAAGCAGAAGATGGCCAGAGGTATCAACAATTGGTTTGGGCCAGTTTAGGACTTTTTTGAAAGGCAATGAAGGACATGTTCACCAATAAGTGCCACCAGAACCATTTTTTCCCTGTGTCTTTTTTGGGAAGAAAGTTTTATTACTTCCCGATCTCGGGTCTGGAGTTTAGGAGATAGTCTTCTTCTGCACCTTTCATTAGAAGCACTCCATGGTGTCTGTTCAGTAAACAGCCTAGCATGAGTGATGCTACTAATCCTATGGTACCTTTTACCTTCAGCTGGCAGTGGTTTGGGCATGTGCCACACTGGGGCACCAAGAGCCCACCAGAAGACCTAATGTCAAGGGCTCACCAGCTTGAACCCTTAAACCTTTTATTCTAGTAATACTGACATGTTCCTATTGTTTCTCTTACTCCCATGTAACTGGAGGAGTCCCAAACCGGACTTTGATTTCTTACTATTGAGTGCTATTCTGATACCTACTGGGAGCTGCTATCTTGCTCCCTTCCCATTGTTCTGCTGATCATCTGATGGGGGTGAGGGGGGGGGGTATCACTCCAACTTGCAGCGCAGCAGTAAAGTGTGCCTGAGTCTGAGCTTTCAGCCAGCGCTACACATTAGAACTGCTTTCAGCTAACCTATTGTTTCTCCTACTCCCATGTAACTGGAGGAGTCCCAAGCCGGACTTGGATTTCTTACTATTGAGTGCTATTCTGATACCTATTGGGAGCTGCTATCTTGCTCCCTTCCCATTGTTCTGCTGATCGGCTGCTGGGGGTGAGGGGGGGGGGATATCACTCCAACTTGCAGCACAGCAGTAAAGTGTGCCTGAGTCTGAGCTTTCAGGCAGCGCTACACATTAGAACTGCTTTCAGCTAACCTATTGTTTCTCCTACTCCCATGTAACTGGAGGAGTCCCAAGCCGGACTTGGATTTCTTACTATTGAGTGCTATTCTGATACCTACTGGGAGCTGCTGTCTTGCTCCCTTCCCATTGTTCTGCCCGATCTCGGGTCTGGAGTTTAGGAGATGGTCTTCTTCTGCACGTTTCATTAGAAGCACTCCATGGTGTCTGTTCAATAAAATCTTTTACAGAAGAGCTGCAGTAACAAGGAACAGACCGTGTGTATCTGTGATAGCAATCTATGTAGAAGGGATCCCGAACACAAATGGAATATTCAGGCTGAGAGCAGATCTCGGGCCAACGGGAAGCAGAGGAATGACCTCATTTTCTGACCGTACCAACTGGGAAAAATGTGCCCTGGTATAAAAACAATACGTTCAGTGATCTCCTACTGTGTTTGTTTGTTTTACTACGAGAAATGCAGCCTTCACAGTCCAACCAAATACAAACCAGATTGCGGGTCTTTTGAGTAAATGCAAAGTTGCGATGTCTCAGAGGACCAGGTTCTCCTGTTTGGAAAGATCTACGTTTCACTTGTTAATAGATTCAATATTTACTAGCAGAAGACTTTCCAAAAGCACCATAATAACCAAACTTTGACCAACTAGAAGACCCCCTTTCCATTACAAAGTCCAGTGCAGGACCTCTTGAGAAGTATTTTTTAATTTCCGCTATTTTTTCTAAATAAGGCCATAGTCTGACTTGACAAGTCTGGTCAGGAACTGGTCTGACTTTGGTGGGACTCTCATCAGATCTGCACCTCCGAGTCCATGCCAAGCAGAGAAGTTTCTTCATATTGATTTAGATTGTATTTATATAACGAGGCAACATGTTCCATCGCTTGTAATGATGTTATGGCTGGTGATACCCAAAAGCATCTTTTAGGTGATGTTGGTGGGTCCAAGTTGGTGTCCATCTTCTCTAAAGTTGGGTTTTCAAAAGTCGGATACAAAGATTTTTGGCCCAGGAAAGAATAATGTTTTGGAAGACCCATGGATGGGCAGTTATTTGGTGTAGTATAGGTTTGGTGACATTTGTTGTACTTTACTTTGGGGCCCCTGAGAAAAACACTGGAAAAAAAGGATTATGGGAGTTATAGTTGGAGAGTTGCTGGTAACACAATGAAACAGAACCTTTTTTATTTCGCGCTTCTCTAACCTAAATATGTGTTAGAACTGATTTTCCAGTCGGCCACAAATCATGGCCAAGAAATTCGCTGAGTCGTGCATTTTAATTGTTCCTTTGTTTGTCCAATGCTGGTGTAAAGGAATCAGATCCCTCCAATCAGGCCTTGGTGCTGTCACAAACACTTTCTCAGAAAGCCCAAATGTTTTAGTCGTTAGAATTTCTCCAGGGGGGGGGGGAGCCCAGCGAGGCTTGGGAAAGCAAATCAAAGGGAAATGAAGAGCATTATGGGCTCCCCGAGTCGTTTAGAAAGCCGAAGGTGGAAGAGTTTGGCAAAGGGATAAAACCCCTATCCATTTCTCTTTTGGAGTCCTGCTAATTTGGCGTGACTGTTGTGGTTAGGGTCTGAAATTACACGGAACGTTAGGAAGCCGCCATACTTCTCTGGCCTGTTGTGGGCGGGTTTACGTTAGGTTGGAGGAATCTCGTTTCCCAAACTTAAATGGTTTCCTACAGTTTATTAGCACTGAATGGATGGATGGAACGATGACCAAGATGGGGGCTCAAGATTTACTTAGACCAGCTGTTCTCAACCTGTGGGTTGGGACCCCTTTGGGACCCTTTCACACCATTTCCGATGGTCTTAGGAACCGAGGCACCGCTCCTCTATGGTTGGGGGTCAGCACAACATGAGGAACTGTATTAAAGTGTCGCAGCATTAGGAAGGTTGAGAACCACTGACTTAAGGTCCCCATACATGGGCCGATTCTAGCTGCCGATACGGGTCCCTTGGACCAATTTGGCAGCTAATCGGCCCGTGTATGGGCAATTCCGACGGGCCTGCCCAACCGATATCTGGCCTGAAATCGGGCAGATCTCGATCGGGTAGGTTAGAAAATCTAGTCAGATCGGGGACCGCATCGGCTTGACGGGCCAAATTTACCTGTGCCAGTCATTATAATTCAATCGTTTGGCCCCGTAGGTGGGGGATATTGGGAGAAGATCCACTCGCTTGGCGACATCTGCCAGTGTATGGGCACCTTTAGACCATAGCCAGTCACACCCAGGCCAGACCAATCAATAGGGCAATCCAAAAGGAACAACTGTTCCACACTGGTTCACCTATACAGTGCATGAAAAATATCAGTCTGGCACCAACCTGTCTCGTTGGGTTCTAGACATCTCAACGCAGAATATTTATAACAGTAGGTGGCCACAAGAAGACTTTGTTACATTCTATGCACCGGGTTTCTGCCACAGGAATATGGCTAATGAGGCAAGAAGATACTCAGGTGAGGGTATTAATCAAGGGCCCACCCTGGCCAGCTACCACCACTGCAAACTGCCAGCTGCCACCACCCCACGAGCAGGCAGCGAGGCCCACTGGGATTTCTCCTGGTGTCTCATTGTGCTAATCCAGGAGAGAGGAGAGGTATGCAAAAAGAATTTAAAAAAATTTGAAAAGAGGGATTCACAGAATCGATACATTTTGGATTCTTATTTTATTTCACGAACTGAATCCCGACTCAAATTTGAGAAAAAAATTGCACCAGTTTGTTCCATCTAGTTCAGTGCTGTCCAACTTCTGTTGTACCGAGGGCCGGAATTTTTCTGACCTACGTGGTGGAGGGCCGATAATGGAAGCCAGTTTTGACCACTCCCCTTTTTGAAACCGCACCCACTTGAAACCACACCCATGTTATCACATGACCATACCCATATTAAAACCTGCCATACTCTGCCTGCCCTACCCTGCCTGTGTGTGCCATACTCTGCCTTCCCTACCCTGCCTGTGTGTGCCATACTCTGCCTTCCCTACCCTGCCTGTGTGCCATACTTTCACTGTGTGTGCCATTCTTGGCTGGTTTGTGCCATACTTGGCCTGTGTGTGCCATACTCTGCCTGCCCTACCCTGCCTGTGTGTGCCATACTCTGCCTTCCCTACCCTGCCTGCGTGTGCCATACTTTCACTGTGTTTGCCATTCTTGGCTGGTTTGTGCCATACTTGGCCTGTGTGTGCCATACTCTGCCTTCCCTACCCTGCCTGTGTGTGCCATACTCTGCTTGCCCTATGATGCCTGTGTGTATGGCACACACAGGCAGCATACAGTGACACAATGCTGGCACTGCTCCTACAGTCTGCACAATAACTATATATTAAAAAAACTTTTTAATTGAAGTACCACCTCAGTATAAATTCTATTTGTAGTGTGCAGGGATTATTTGTGGGTTTCTACTGCTCCTGAGGTGTGAACAGGGGAACAATGTGGGTGATTACAGCCTGAGCCTGAGGTGTGAACACTGCAGGGGGTGAACAATGCAGAGATTAAAAGGTGTGAACAACACAGGGGATTACATATTTAAACAATACAGCCTGATTACAGCCTGAATCTGAGGTGAGAACCATGCAGGGGGCCAGTTAATCACAGTACTGATACCATTTACCATTTACACAAGAGTAAGCCATCAAAGAAGCCAGGCAGGTGGGGGGCCACACAAAGGGGGGTCGCGGGCCGCCAGTTGGACAGCACTGATCTAGTTTATCTAGGCAAATTTGGTTTGGATGGAATTTAGGATTTGGGAACGTTATGCACCGAATCCTGGATTTGGTGCGTCCCTATGAAACATGGGGGTTCTAGAGCAGGGGTGGCCAGACCTTTTTCATCGGCGATCGACCGATGACCGGGGATGTGGAAGAATGAAGCACTTCCGCATCCCCGGCTTCATCGCGGTCCACCAGAAATCCACGGGGGATTGACTGGTGGACCACGATCGACATCTTGGCCACCCCTGTTCTAGAGTTTTATGGGGGCAAACAGTGCAACTTTGTATTTGCCAATCACTCAAAAGAGAATGTTTGCCTAATTGTCATATACAACTGGTGTCGAGATGACAGTCGTTCGTTCAGGAGCTGGTCTGACTTTGGTGTGACAGATCTGCATCTCCGAGTCCATGCCAAGCAGAGAAGTATCTATAGATCTAGATAGTAATGAGCAGAGTTCCCTCCCAGCATCTGCCTGTTCTCCGTGCTGGACCAGCTGGCCGCTCATTCAGAGACAAACTTCCTAAGCCCATTAAGACAAGGAAAATAAACATTGCTGTATATTTGATAAACTGTTTACTCTAGCGAGGCTTTGGTCTTCTCCAACTTCTCTCCCAGCCCGAACATATGATTTCTGGGGGGGCCAGAGATTTACATGTTGGCGGGATCTGATAATGAAAACGCGGTACGTTGTGCTGTTCCGTTTGGGGAAACTCATGCTCCTGTGAAGTGGTTTCTCACATACGGAACAAGTTAAATCTCAACACAGGAGTTCCAAGCAACTTCTGAATCAGATTCTCACCCAAGTACAGGGAGTGGGCCAAGTTCTACGAGGAAAGAATGATTAGCAGTTGTGCATTGTAATCCCTCAAGATATGTAGGACATCAACCGTCCAATAGGAATAGCCAGGGACTTCTGTTGCTAGGTTGAATCTAGGAGTGCTGAATGGTTCTGGTGGGGCCCAAATCTTGTGCCTGAAGATAAGTGTCCAAGTCGGGTTCTAAATCTTCTGTTATTTGGCAGCAGAGGAAGATCTTTCTATAGCGCTATCTACTGTACACAGACCCTTAAGGTGCCCATACACGGGCCCTAATCGGCCCGTGTATGGGCACTACCGACGGGCCTGCCCGACCCATATCTGGCCTGAAATCGCCCAGCTATGGTTTGGGCAGGTTAAAAAATTTAGTCGGATCGGGGACTGCATTGGCTCGTTGATGCAGTCCAAGAACCGACTTTGCCTATACCCATCATTATAATTCAATCCTTTGGCCCCAGGGCCAAATTACCGAATTAGCCTGGATTCTCCCGATATCGCCCACCCGTAGGTGCTTTGGTTTCTTCGAGCTTCGGTGTAAAGGTGGCCATACACCTTCAGATCTGCTCGCTTGGCGACATCGTCAAGCGAGTGGATCTGAGGTTTTTGGCCACCTTTACACCGAAGCTCGAAGCCCAAATTTTCTCATTTATTTCTTTTTAAAAATTCAAAAAGCATACAGGGAAAAGTCGCAAAAACGTTGAATTGTTTGACTCATCACATGACAACTGCAACTTTTTCAAATCGTCTGGTAAACACCAGTGTCAAAAATCTGAAAAACCTCGAAAGTTTTGAAGCGAAGAAAGATCTTCCAGGGACGAGAAGGGACGTCTGCCATTGACTTCTACTTGATCTCAACAAGTTTTAGATCGCGTATTGTCGGATTCAGAATTGTTGGATAGTAAATCTCGACTTTTTTTTATGACTTGACCTGAAATCGGGGACCTCATCGGTTCGGTGATGCGGTCCCTCAATCAACTTTGCCTATACCCATTGTTATAATTCAAGCATTTGGCACCAGGGCTGAATTTGCCTGGATTCTCCCGATATCGCCCACCCATAGCTGAGGGATATTTCTTTTTAAAAATTCGAAAAGCATGCAGGGAAAAGTCACAAAAACGTTGAATTTTTTGACTCGTCACATGACAACTGGGACTTTTTCAAATCGTCGGGCAAAAACCAGTGTCAAAAATCCAAAAAACCTCCAAAAGTTTTGAAGCGAAGAAAGATCTTTCAGGGACGAGAAGGGACGTCTGCCATTGACTTCTACTTGATCTCGATCGCGTATTGTTGGATTCGGAATTGTTGGATAGTAAATCTCGACTTGCGACCTTTTTTTTAATGACTTTTAGTGCTAAAAAATCCAAATCGGGGGAAAAAAAATCTGACTCCCCTTGGAGTCAGAGATATTGAACCAGTTCAACGTTAGGTCTCCTGTTTTCCACCTTTATCTAGATTACTCCCACGTTCAGGCCAGACCACAAGGCCGTGGGGGGGGGGGGTTAGATTCTGATTCAGAGCTAACCTACAAAGAATGGAATTTTGACTTTCTGTAATTAGGAAAGGGCCGAGCCATTTTCCACAGGATAATAGCATAAGTGATAAGTTGCTGCGCTTGTAGTTTTTCTTCGTGGTTTTTTTTTTTATATTTGAAAACCTTCCCAAAATGGTAGGAAAATCTTCTGAGGACACAGAGTGCTGTCTGTTTTATACAGGTCGGCTGCTTAATTGTTTCTACAGATTTCCCCTAAGAGCTGAATTTAACTCATAAACATTATGTAAGATGGGCAATAGGGGATGGGCTAAGAGTTGGCCAGTATTGACCACGGACATGGTCATAGAAATTGTATGGATCTACCAGAAGCCATTTTGCCTTGGCCATAGTGAGTGTAGATACTTGAGATGGCCACACACGATAAGAATTTTCCTTCCTGACAAGTGGGATCCGTCAAATTATCGTAAGGTTAGTGGGCACCGAACGTCGAACGATCGGACGTCTAGCGATTTTTCATCAGACTTTGGTCGGAAAATCAGTTGGACGGTGAAAATTTTCTCCGTTGCCAATGATATTTGCTCATTGTCCAATTGTTTGTAGGACCAAGCAGGTGGTTTCCCAGCTTCAACTAGGCGATATTGCTTGAAATGGTTGTTTTCATTGATGGAACGATCGTTTCAGGATAAACTTGGTTCTACGATAACAAATATTCTGCTTCTCAATCAGTGCACCACTCTGCCTACTGGGTCCCCAGAAGCGGAAGGGTCTACAGCCAATATGGTTATGCCCCTGGGTTCCACAGTTATGGATATGCCTGAGCCCCATTTGGCAGCTGGCGGAATTTTATTATTACGGTCCACCTCCCTTTTGCCTACCCAGCTCATCCTAAAGGCCATATCGGGAAGGCATTTGGGGAAAACGTATTTTTACTTTTCTAGATATACCAGAAACCCCAGCTTGATGGTCACGTAGGCAGAGGGGTGCAAACCTATAAATTACACAATGGCCCAAAGGCATCACCCAAGCAGGAGTTTGGACATGAGAAGATCCCTAGAATGGCTTTAGGGCAAAATAAGCGAGATTTCTGTTGGACATGAGAAGATCCCTAGAATGGCTTTAGGGCAAAATAAGACATGGCTTATTGGATAAAGAGGTACCTATAGATCTGCATTTGAAGAGACCCTTATCCCATCAGGCAGTTAAGGTTGCCTCGGACTAGACAATATCACTTGAAATGGTCGTTTTCGTTGACGGACAGATCATACAGATCAAATGATCATTTCAGGATAAACTTGGTCCTACAATAACAAATGTTCTGCTTCTCAGTCAGGGCACCACTTGGCCTACTGGGTCCCCAGAAGCAGAAGGGTCTACAGCCCCTGGGTTATTGATATGCCCGAGCCTTATCCCATCAGACAGTTTAGGTGGCCTCGGACCAATGAGCTGTATCGTATGATTTTGCTCGTCGTAGGGCTCACGTTAGTACAGCAAGCAGCCGTGCCAAAGCCCTGACTCAATTTCATGTATTTAAGTGTTTTCTGGCCTCTGACGTGTTTTCATTTTTTCCTACTGGATTTAGCTTCTTGGCTTGTTGGTGTTCCAGTTACAAAGGCCGTTTCACTGGTTAATAATAATAATAATAATAATAACACATGGGGAAAGTTAGGGGGTTGTGTCTGACGCATATTTTCCAGATTTCTTTTATTTTGATTACGATCTATCCATCGCCCCCAGATCATTTCAGACCTTACAATCTATCCATCGCCCCCAGATCATTTCAGACCTTACGATCTATCCATTGCCCCCTGATAATTTCAGACCTTACAATCTATCCATCCCCCCACAGATAATTTCAGACCTTACGATCTATCCATCCCCCCACAGATAATTTCAGACCTTACGATCTATCCATTGCCCCCAGATCATTTCAGACCTTACGACCTATCCATCCCCCCACAGATAATTTCAGACCTTACGATCTATCCATCGCCCCCCGATTATTCCAGACCTTACGATCTATCCATCGCCCCCCAGATCATTTCAGACCTTACGATCTATCCATCGTCCCCAGATCATTTCAGACCTTACGATCTATCCATCGCCCCCAGATCATTTCAGACCTTACGATCTATCCATCGTCCCCAGATCATTTCAGACCTTACGATCTATCCATCGCCCCCAGATCATTTCAGACCTTACGATCTATCCATCGCCCCCAGATCATTTCAGACCTTACGATCTATCCATTCCCCCACAGATAATTTCCGACCTTGCCCCCTAGTCACTAGACCACATACGAGTGGAACGGGAGTATTGTCAAACATTATATTTCCACCTTGTCTGATTTTTTTCCCAAAAACATTGTGCCATCTGGGTGGCATCTTGCTCTCACTTGGCCAACGCTCTTGGTGAGTTGGTTTCACAAGGAAAGATCTGTAATACCCCCACCTTAGGTCTGCGAGGATTCACCCTTGGTAACTCGCTTTCGTTAACACACATAACGACAATCCAGTAACGTGTTGGTAATTTGCCCCTCTCCGTTGACATACAATGCACTTGGCTGCTTCAGGGCACTTTCTTTTCTGAATGAATTGGATCCTTCATCCTCAATGTAGAATAAATGCTTTAGGAAGATAAATAGATTCTGACGAGGGCCGGGGAGATCACTTATCTATCCCAGAAGAACCATAAATAACATCTTGGATCAAAACATTCACTTGAGCTTTTGAGTACTTTGTATTTAAATGATGGCCCTTTGTGGATAACAGCCGCCAGCAGGGGACTAACTGCCATTCTGATGAGATAAATATTCATGGAGACAATCTGAGCTTGGCCTGTTTGTCATCTATAAATCTTAGTGATACGGTAGGTCAGTTATTCTTTATGGCTGGTGTTTAGGCTTAGGGTGATGTAATAGGGAAGTGGTTTTTGGACTTCTTCAGTTCAAGCCCTAAGCTTATAACAGGGTTACAGATATATAGAAACATTGGGGTAACAGTCACCCTGCTATAGTTCCAGGGGTACCCAGGGCACAAATAAGCACTCACCCCAAGTCCCCCCCTAACTGGCCTTCAGGCTGGGCACCCTTAGCCCATAACAAGGTTACAGATATATAGAAACATTGGGGTAACAGTCACCCCGCTATAGTTCCAGGGGTACCCAGGGCACAAATAAGCACTCACCCCAAATCCCCCCCTAACTGGCCTTCAGGCTGGGCCCCCTTAGCCCATAACAAGGTTACAGATATATAGAAACATTGGGGTAACAGTCACCCCGCTATAGTTCCAGGGGTACCCAGGGCACAAATAAGCACTCACCCCAAATCCCCCCCTAACTGGCCTTCAGGCTGGGCCCCCTTAGCCCATAACAAGGTTACAGATATATAGAAACATTGGGGTAACAGTCACCCCGCTATAGTTCCAGGGGTACCCAGGGCACAAATAAGCACTCACCCCAAATCCCCCCCTAACTGGCCTTCAGGCTGGGCCCCCTTAGCCCATAACAAGGTTACAGATATATAGAAACATTGGGGTAACAGTCACCCCGCTATAGTTCCAGGGGTACCCAGGGCACAAATAAGCACTCACCCCAAATCCCCCCCTAACTGTCCTTCAGGCTGGGCCCCCTTAGCCCATAACAAGGTTACAGATATATAGAAACATTGGGGTAAGTCATCCTGCTATAGTTCCAGGGGTACCCAGGGCACAAATAAGCACTCACCCCAAATCACCCCCTAACTGGCCTTCAGCCTGGGCCCCCTTAGCCCATAACAAGGTTACAGATATATAGAAACATTGGGGTAACAGTCACCCCGCTATAGTTCCAGGGGTACCCAGGGCACAAATAAGCACTCACCCCAAATCCCCCCCCTAACTGGCCTTTAGGCTGGGCCCCCTTAGCCCATAAAAATTTTACAGATATAGGTAAAACATCACTCTATTGGTCATTCAGCCGTAGTGTCAGGGGAACCCAGGGCAGCAGATACGTTTTCCGTCCCTATCTCGCCCCTAATTGGCCTACAGGCTGCGGGTTTTGGTGTTCCCTGTCTGGCAAGCCTGGGCAAAGGGGCCCAGTGAGTTAAGGGTTAATGTTCGAGGCACTCAACAGTAAGTAAATGGGGGGGAGGTTACTGCACGTTACAGAACAGTAGTTTAATAGAATAAGCTGCCCTTTGGCCTCTAGTGTCCTTTCTTGCCAAGGGCCTGTAATTCATTAAAACTTTCCACAACCATTAACTTTTTGAGCTCCGGAGAGACCCCCCAGAAATAACGACCCACAGTTTGGCCCCATAATTGTTCTACAAGGGGCAGCCCCCCCAAAGTCTAAGTTTTACTCAGACAATTATTGCTGTTCTCGTTCTTCTACCTCCGTCCCACCAGGCCACCTCAACTCAATCCTCATTTTCTAGAGCGCCCGTTAATATATCCAGCCTATAGCCGGCAGCCTACGGACGGATCTCGGGACACCTACTCGAATGCCAGACATTTTCACTGTCTAAACCTATATTTGTACTTATGTATGTTGACTTTAATACGTGACGTGATTTGCTAAGCCGTGTGTAAGCCGGTGCCGGGGCACATGTGTAAATGTTTGCTCGGACGTGAGTATGTCTTCCTCTGTGTATGTCAATATGGCAGGTCAACTCTTTGTTGGTTCTACGCCAGTGTATGTTTACAGACTGTCTTGACTAATATATCTTTAATAGCCTGAGACGCCGGCCGTAGTCCCTTGCACCTATTATGGTCTTATGAGAAGTTGCTGCTCATGGAAAGATCATTGCATAGAAAGTCCCAATCTTGGAGACTTCTTATCAGATGGAACTTTGGTGAGGTGGCGTCTTCCCAAGAGAGGTAGAATGAGTGTAATATCCCCTTTAGAATTACATACAGAGTCTGTGATGAGCTTTCAGCAGAAAAGTAGAACATTTGTTATGGTCTGGAGCACGAGAAAGGCCCCTGGTGTCTGTGCCTGACTGTATCTTAATAAATAATTTTGCCGACGACTTAGCCTGTGTTTTAGATTTTGGCCCCCCTTGTGTGATTGAGTTGGACACCCCTGGTCTAAAGACTCAAGATATGTAATGGTCTTTCTCTAGAGAGGTCACGCTAGAAATGAACAAGATCTGTGATCATCTGTGTAGAGACATACTTTCTAGAGGCTCGAGATGATCGGTGGGCTAAGTAGAGAGCTACAGGTTCAATGATGGTCTGTCTATGGAGAAGTTTAGATCTGTAGGCCTCTTTATAGATATATATAGAGAGAGAGATGAGGTGTATCTCACTGTAGAGAGCAAGAAGACCCATATCTCTGAAGAGAGGTAGGAAATTAGTGGTTGTCTGTCTAGAGAAGAACAAATCAGTGGTAGCTTCTGTAAAAAGTCTACAATGTTATCTTTAGAAGTCTCTCTAATGAGCTATGACAGTCGCCATAGAGAGGGTAGATATATATATTGAGCTCTGTAGAAACATGAGACCGCTGATGATCTTGGTACGCTGGTTTAATATCTGTATAGTCCAGCGGTTCTCAACCTGTGGGTCGGGACCCCTTTGGGGGTCGAACAAGCCTTTCACAGGAAAACACATATTTCTGATGGTCTTAGGAATAATTTTATGGTTGGGGGTCACCACAACACGAGGAACTGTATTAAAGGGTCGCGGCATTAGGAAGGTTGAGAACCACTGGTCTAGTTCTTTGCAGAGAGGAAAAGTGTTGGTGTTTTGACCATGGCTATCCGGTGGAAAACAGTAGTAGTCAAAAAGCGTCTCTCCAACTTCCACCGCTTCCCCTATTAGTTATATAGGAAGAGATGTGCCTGAAGCTCATGTACTGGTGACCGGTGGACCTCCATTCTGAAATACATAAGTAAGTGACCTCTGCCTGAAGACAGCAGCTGTCAAAATGGCCAGTCTAGCCTAATAGACTCTGTAGAGATATACATGGGCTGCTATGGATTCTGTCGAGAGGGGAGGTATCTATAATGGCTGCTGACACATACAAGAATTTTAATGGTGCCTGTACAGAGTGGAAGATATGTGTAATGACCAAGAGCCATTATGGATGTGAAACAAGGTATCTCTTATGGCCTCTATAGAAAGATAGCAAAGAATTGATGGCCTTTATAGAAAGATAGAAAGGAATTGATGGCCTCTATAGAAAGATAGAAAGGAATTGATGGCCTCTATAGAAAGATAGCAAAGAATTGATGGCCTTTATAGAAAGATAGAAAGGAATTGATGGCCTCTATAGAAAGATAGAAAGGAATTGATGGCCTCTATAGAAAGATAGAAAGGAATTGATGGCCTCTATAGAAAGATAGCAAAGAATTGATGGCCTTTATAGAAAGATAGAAAGGAATTGATGGCCTCTATAGAAAGATAAAAAGGAATTGATGGCCTCTATAGAAAGATAACAAAGAATTGATTGCCTCTATAGAAAGATAGCAAAGAATTGATGGCCTCTATAGAAAGATAGAAAGGAATTGATGGCCTCTATAGAAAGATAGGAAGGAATTGATGGCCTCTATAGAAAGATAGAAAGGAATTGATGGCCTCTATAGAAAGATAGCAAAGAATTGATGGCCTTTATAGAAAGATAGAAAGGAATTGATGGCCTCTATAGAAAGATAAAAAGGAATTGATGGCCTCTATAGAAAGATAACAAAGAATTGATTGCCTCTATAGAAAGATAGCAAAGAATTGATGGCCTCTATAGAAAGATAGCAAAGAATTGATGGCCTCTATAGAAAGATAGAAAGGAATTGATGGCCTCTATAGAAAGATAGAAAGGAATTGATGGCCTCTATAGAAAGATAGAAAGGAATTGATGGCCTCTGTAGTAAGATAGCAAAGAATTGATGGCCTCTATAGTAAGATAGCAAAGAATTGATGGCCTCTATAGAAAGATAGAAAGGAATTGATGGTCTCTATAGAAAGATAGTAAGGAATTGATGGCCTCTATAGAAAGATAGAAAGGAATTGATGGCCTCTATAGAAAGATAGAAAGGAATTGATGGCCTCTATAGAAAGATAGAAAGGAATTGATGGCCTCTATAGAAAGATAGAAAGGAATTGATGGCCTCTATAGAAAGATAGAAAGGAATTGATGGCCTCTATAGAAAGATAGAAAAGAATTGATGGCCTCTATAGAAAGATAGAAAGGAATTGATGGCCTCTATAGAAAGATAGAAAGGAATTGATGGCCTTTATAGAAAGATAGTAAGGAATTGATGGCCTCTATAGAAAGATAGAAAGGAATTGATGGCCTTTATAGAAAGATAGAAAGGAATTGATGGCCTCTATAGAAAGATAGAAAGGAATTGATGGCCTCTATAGAAAGATAGAAAGGAATTGATGGCCTCTATAGAAAGATAGAAAGGAATTGATGGCCTCTATAGAAAGATAGAAAGGAATTGATGGCCTCTTTAGAAAGATAGAAAGGAATTGATGGCCTCTATAGAAAGATAGAAAAGAATTGATGGCCTCTATAGAAAGATAGAAAGGAATTGATGGCCTCTATAGAAAGATAGAAAATAATCGATGGCCTCAATAGAAAGATAGCAAAGAATTGATGGCCTCTATAGAAAGGAATTGATGGCCTCTGTTGAGTAAAACAAGAGCTGCAAAGGTGGCTATAGAGAAGGAAGATCTCTATAATGACCTGCAATGGGTCTCTCATGAGAAGTAGAATATCTGTCATTGTTATTTAAGTTCTGGAGAAGTTCTGGAAATACCCTGATTTGTAATATTTCTTCTAATGAGCTGTAAATGTACATTATTGCCCTTTCTTTCCCACAGTAGCACTTGCAGCTGCCGTATTTTCACCATTTATTGGCCCTGTGTGTTTTTCTCTAGAGCAGAACGAGGAGGTGGTGGCCTTCCTTTTGGGACATTTAGTTAGAGAAGTCCTAGTGTCCAAGCAGTCATCATTATTATTACTGAAACACGAACCTTGTTACCTAAGCGTTACATAATATAGAATGAGTTGTTGCTCTTTAGGTGCACGGGGGGGGGGGGGTTCGGCATGAACGGAATAATAAATGATCAGTTAGGATGGAAAAATGATTTGCCTACGAGAACAGCTGCCCATGAGATCATTCTGTTGGACCCGGTCCCGGCGGCTTCGACTGCTGAGAGAACATTTTTTGCACAGTAGCACATTTTATTAGGCAGGATTGGAAATTCTAACTCCTCCGGTGTTTTCCTTGGCTGCCGGGTCGGCTTTCCTTTTTGCCCCCGTAAAGGTATATCTGAAACATGTACCTCCAGAGAACCGGCCTCGTCTTCCTCTGTAGGAGCTAAAACCTACTTACTTTGGCACGTCGGCCATAATACATCAGTCTGAGCCGGCGCTGCCCTGGCAAACGTCTGCAACACTGGCTTCGACGGCAACATTTACAAAGAAAAAAATGTCTCGGGGCAAAACTAGGAATAACACCGTTTCATTATCAGTTAGAAACCACAAGTTGAGATACATAAATAGCTAAGGTACACCAAATCCCTCGATACGGCAAGGGAAGATGGAGATCCATGAGTTATCAATAATGACGAGGAAACAAGGGTAGGGTTACATAGTTACATAGGGTTGAAAAAAGACCAGAGTCCATCAAGTTCAACCCTTCCAAGTAAACCCAGCACCCGCACCCTATACAGATATTAGTATCACAATAGCCTTGGATATTCTGCTTGTTCAAAAACTTATCCAGGCCCCTCTTATAGGCATTAACAGAATCTGCCATTACCCCATCACTAGGAAGGGCATTCCCCAACCTCACTGCCCTCACTGTGAGGAACCCCCTACCCAACATCCCCCGGCAGGGCATTCCCCAACCTCCTTACTGCCCTCACCGTGAGGAACCTCCTACCCAATATCCCCTGGCAGGGCATTCCCCAACCTCCTCACTGCCCTCACCGTGAGGAACCCCCTACCCAACATCCTCCGGCAGGGCATTCCCCCAACCCCCTCACTGCCCTAACCGTGAGGAACCCCCTACCCAACATCCCCCGGCAGGTCATTCCCCAACCCCCTCATTGCCCTAACCGTGAGGAACCCCCTACCCAACATCCCCCGGCAGGGCATTCCCCAACCCCCTCACTGCCCTCACCGTGAGGAACCCCCTATCCAACATCCCCCGGCAGGACATTCCCCAACCCCCTCACTGCCCTCACCGTGAGGAACCCCCTACCCAACATCCCCCGGCAGGGTATTCCCCAACCCCCTCACTGCCCAAAACTGCCCTGCATACTCAAGGTGAGGCCTTACCAGGGACCTATAAAGAGGCAAATTATGTTTCATCCCTTGAGTCAATGCCCCTTTTTATACTAGACAGCACTTTATTTGCTTTAGTAGCCACAGAATGACACTGCCTGGAATTAGACAACTACAAAAACCCCCCAGATCCTTCTCCATTAAGGAAACCCCCAACTCACTACCATTCAGTAGATAGTTCATGTTTATATTATTTCTACCAAAGGGTGGCATTTGAGCAGTCCTTTACCGAGGAATGTGGCTGGGGCGGAGGTGTAGGGGGACACAGTACCAAGAATGGGACCAGTGTGGGTATTGAGCGAGCAAGAACGTATCCTTCCTGGCCCGGCTCTGCCAAGACACCTGGTCTTAACCTTTTGGTGGTCCTAAACATTAGCGGTTACTCCGCGTGGAGTTTATTTAGAGCTCGACAGACCATGGACAATCTTTTAACATTAAGGAACTAATTTCTAAGCAAATGTTGACTCAGAATTAGAACCGAGGAACTGAAAAACGATGTTGAAGTCGACTTCTTGTTTATTCCTTCTCAGATGTGTTGACATGAAACCTAAATTGCCCCCTTTGTACCTGGTGGCAGAGCCGGTTATTGCTCCGCGTTAGGCCCCGTCATTATTTCCACTGCTTTCTGCGGCTTTCCGCGGATTTAGTTAATTGCTGAATGAGCTTCAGATCAGATTAAGGCCGTTTCTTCCCCAACAAAGGACTTTAGGAAATGAGCAGTTATGATCTTTCCATAGCTCAGCCCCGTCGATCCTGAAAGCACACAATGAAATCCCATGTGAAGCAACGGAGCAACCAGAAAGGACAATAAAGCTCAAACAGTGCGGCCCGGAACAATAGCTGCCCGACATTCACAGGACCTCCGGGGTAGCGCTGCCCCGTACTTGCAACACGGGCTGTGAATGAAATGTTAACATTCCTACAGGGAACGGTGGGAATGTTTCTCGGAGACCCGAGCATATTTCAGTATGAATTATGAAACCACAATTGACTTGTCAGTCCCAAGTCGTTGCCAAGCTGCGATTCTCGGCCCCGGCCCCATGGACTCCTGCCCAACTGTTGACTGCCGGAACGGCGTACCTTTGTATCCAACGAATTCTTTAGGGACAGTCTAAAGCGGTTTGTTTTTGGTTGAGGTTGAAATGAGGTTTGTAACAGAATAAGAGTAAAACATACTCGACGGGCCGAACGGAGCAGGTTTTTTTGGATCAGAGGTCCCCGGTCTTTGCGTGCCAGCTACAGAAAAGTCATATTTCACATTGTAACGGGAAGCTTGTTCATTAGCAGGTACTCCTGTGAGGTGGCTATTGTCCTGCGTTGCCTTCTCCTGTTCCCCCTTTGTAGGAAGATTGGCAGGGCTTAGACGTGTTCCGAGTCCACCGAAATTGGTTTGGCTCAGTGGGAGCCATTCCAAAATATTGGCGTTAGAAATGTTGTATAAACGAAGGTGCAGAGGGAGACTGACGATTAAATTCCGAAGGGATTTTTTTTCTGCTCCCTCATCTGAAACGATAGGGTTCCTTGTCCCTTTCTACCCACAATCTCTTACAGTTGGTTGGTTGGTGGCACCATGGAGCGTCCTGTAATTTATCACGAGACTTAGGGGCCTATTTATCGAAACACGATTGCCTCCGAATACAAAAAGATTGTATTTTGTTCTAAGTTTTCGTACCTTTTCGCTGATTTTTTCGTATTGTGCAGCAAAAGTTATGTGACAAAATCACATTGTCGCACCGAGTAGGAAAGTTTTGGATCCATTCAAGCTTCAGTATGGTGACTTTCCTTGGGCCAGGTTGGAGCTGCCATTGAGCCCTATGGGAGGCTTCCCAAATCCTACACTGAAGGATCAAAGTCAGAAAGGTTTTCCCGCCGTTTACGATCGTTCGGATACGAAGATTTAGTGACTTTCGGATAATACGATATTATCGTGACTAATACAATTATTTTTTTGTGATATTTGCGATCATCAGAAATGATCGTATCTGATCCGAATTTTACCCATTTCCGGATTTGAACTCGTACTTTGATGAATCTGCAATCTCGGGGTCGGGCAGGTTTGATTTTTCCGTAGGATCAGGGACGGATTCGGCTCGTTGATGTGGTCCCCAAACTGACGGCATCTATGCTCAGAGAGAGCATAGATGCCATCAGTTTGGGGACCACATCAACGAGCCAACGCCGTCCCTAGTCCTACGGAAAAATCAAACCTGCCCGGCCCCGAGATTTCTTGGCCATAGTTTGGGAGAAGATATTGGGAGAAGATCCGCTCCCTTGCCGACCCCACCAAGCGGATCTCACCATGTATGCCCATTTAGATTGCTTTACCCACCCAGTGCCCTGATGTATTCCAATTAGCAACACAACTCTAGTGATTCTATGCTGGTTCTCAACCCGTCCCCTCTGGGTAAGGACAATGCCAAGTGTTGGCATCCAGCGGAATGAATTTACATGTATTTACAAGAGAAGGAATGCCAGTGTAACTTGTGTTCTGCTGCAAATTGCCGTTCGTGCTGATCAAGGAGCTCTGTTGTGAGCGAAAGCTTCCACGGAACGTTCATGAATATTCAACTTGGCCGGCACAAAACCTCCATTGGTGGGGCTCGAAAACACTTTTGATGTTGGCAAGAGTGACTAATGGGCACAGCAGCCTGACAATATGGGAATTCTGTCTGAATGAACCGTTTAACCCAGGGTTGCCCAACCTCCAACCCTTCTGCTCTCGTTCAGCTACAACTCCCATTCTATATTCTACATCCCATGAATTGTCAGCATCAGGTTCATTCCAGGTGAGAACCTCCCTACGTTATTGTACTGAGATGGAGTCTGGTAATTAAACGAGGAGAAGTTGGCCGCTCTATTGACCTTCTCCCCATCCAGTTTGGGTTTTCTCACTTAGCTATTGAATCCCAACGAAGTGGAAGTATTTGTCGTATCAATTATATTCCCGACTGTCGTCTGGCTTCATGCAGGTTAAAAGCCAAGAAAATATCTTATTTCTCTGAACTTGCCGTGGGCCGGGGCCTTTCCTTCCAATTAATCAGCTTTGCCAAGAAAAGGTTCATGTGGATCTGATACGCAGGAGGCTTTGGTGGGAAAAATATTTTTCCTGATTTAACGGGGATTAAAGAGGCCACGTTCCAGTAAGTGGAATGCCTTGCATGCCAAGTGAATGCCCCCCTACCCCCAAGAGAGCGAGAACAGACAGATTTGTGCCTTTTATGCCTTCTCAAATGCCCAGTAGAAGCCATTCAGGTAGTAGGTGGTGGGAATAATGGGGGCATCGAGCTTAGATTTTTGGTGGTTCATTGAAACAGACTGAGGAAGGGGCCGGGCAAATGAGGGTATGAACTCCCCTGCCCTAAGGGCTCCCTGGTCTGGACTAGGAATTTCTTGCCATACAGAGAGACAGTGATACCTTTATCACTTCATTAGCCACAGATGAAGCTTTATTCACTTGAGTGGACCTGAAAGCTTTCCCCCGAGACACTGAGCTGATGCGTCTGGGAAATCTAGAACCTGGGCTTATTAACAGTAACGTAACCTTGAACGTGTAGGGTTGGATCCATTGTCTAAGCAAGAACACAACAGCAGGATATTCCCTTTATAGATCTACTGGTAGACATCCCACAGCCTACCTTCTGTTGGGCAACTACAAGTCCTATTTGCAGAGCCCGTCATGAAATGTTTCAAGATGACTCAAAGTCCAGTTGCCTTAGACTTGTAACTACTAGATACTATCATGACCTGGATAAATGTAGACCTTCATAGACAAGTCCCAAGGAGGACTTTCAGGATCTTCCTAAGAAAGTCCAGTTGCTTTAGACTTATAACTACTTGATACTATCATGACCTGGATAAATGAAGACCTTCATAGACAAGTAATAGTCACTTGTGCAGTTACCCTACTGTATGATACTGTGATGGCTCAGATCAACCAATGGGATTCCAGGAGAAAGGAGGACTTTCAGCATCTTCAGGATCTTCCTAAGAAAGTCCAGTTGCTTTAGACTTATAACTTCTGGATACTATCATGACCTGAATAAATGAAGACCTTCATAGATAAATCCCATCATCGTTTGTGCAGTTACCCTACTGTATGATACTGTGATGGCTCAGATCAACCAATGGGATTCCAGGAGAGAGGAGACATCTTCAGGATCTTCCTCAGAAAGTCCAGCTGCTCTAGATTTATCACTGCTAGATACTATACATCATAACCCGAATAAATGAAGACCTTCATTGTTTGTTCAGTTACCCTACTGTATGAAACCGTAACACTTTCATGGGTCCAATTACACTGTTTGATTGCAGGAAATAGGAGGAGTTTCAGCAGTCTCCATCTTTAGTCCAACCAAAATAGTCAGATTAATGGAGTCCCACCAAAGGTCTTCCAAGCAACTCCATTTCACGGATGGACCAAACACCCATCATAGTTATTACAATGGTCCGTTACTACGTATATTAAACAAATGAGATGATACCGATGACATCACAACTCTGAATCATAGACCCCATTGCCAATGAACGATGGCAGATTGCAGCCCGGAGGCACACAAATCCAGCAGAAACTCGTCGCTGGCCGGTACAAGTACATTTCGGTAGGGGGTTTGCTTCATATAAACACACAATTTATTACGTTATGTCATGGCGGTAGTCCAGCTGTAAATATCCGAGGCACATGTGTTTGCTGTTTTCTCAGCCTCTATTAGGTGGATTGATTACAGATGGAGCAGCGAGTGGGCTTGGTAGCGGTAAAACTGTACATTTCATGATGGATGCGTTCCTTTTATCGCAGTGGCCGTTCTACATCATCTCCGAGGAGCTGTTAAACCTATTGAGTGAATGGAGATTTCAGAAATGGTTCGTGGTTGTTCCACTCGGGGCCTCCATATTGGCTTTGTATATAGCTGGTATTGCTGTTGGGTAGATTAGAGAGTTAATACCCTGTACGAGTGGCCACGAGGCTGAACAAATCCCTTGATATGACCCATGTGTCACTATGGGAAGAAACAGATGTTCCCCCCGCACGTACCCCCAAGCCACTCTTAATGGGAACACCATGTATGAGCATTCAGTGCTCGCTAAACCCATCATTGTTTATAGAGCTACAACGTGTTCCATTGCGTAGTACAGAGACAGCTGCCCGTGTATGGAGAGAGCTTGGCGAGGTTATTAAACAAAATCATCTTTGCCCGGTATGGGCCTGATCTGATTGGCTCTAGGGCGGGATAGCGCACCTGCGAATGTAGCAAATAACGGGCATTCGTGAAGGAAAAGACTATGGAGCTTTGTAGCATTTTGATGCCCACATTAGAAGGATTTGGGAGGGGGGTTAGAAGTATTCGGCCTCGGGTTGGGAGACCATGATAGACTGCAGTGACAGCGATGTTTGTTTCGAGGCATTTCACTACGGTTGCCAAGTCCCCCCCTTGCAGCACTGAAAAAATGCAAAGTGTCTGCACGGAGAGCGGAATGTTGGTGGGTAGCCGCATCCCATGCATAATTACAGGGAGAGGAGACTGATAAGGTCAAGTGAAGCCGTGTTCCTAAGTGGAACAAATTCCATGTAATGGGTGAAATGACGGCATCACTCGCAGTCACAAATCATTGGCCGACCCAGTGCTGGTGGGAGATGACTCACTTGGGCACTTTCCAGGCCATTGTTCTCTGTCATTGCTGCGCCGGCGGTTAGGGACCATTGACACATTCAGGGCCGTATTCACAATGGAAGGGTCCCCATGGCAATGGAGCCATGACTTGAAGGGGAAGACCACCAGCGTGAAGTTATAGTTGTCTGGCCTCGAGTATAAATAGAGCTCCCTACTTGTCACCCATTAGCCATCTGAAACCTTGTATCCGATTATACCCTTCAGCTTCTGCAGCGGGCAATTGCTGATGGTCCCAGAGTCGTTCCAACTCCTGCCATTCCAGTATACCCTTTCCCATAGAGACAGTCAACGTTTGTGTCATTTCATAGGGCACTTCCATTGCCGCTTAAAATGAATATACACTCGACACGACTTGAAACTTTTCTGCTAGGGGTTTTATAGTTTGCCTGAAGAAGTGGGTTTTTATTATAGAACATTGTGTCCTTGGCTACTGTGATCCTTCGTCCAGAGTTTGTAGGAACGCCCCAACTGAAACATCAACGCCCCAACAGGAACGTCCCAACTGAAACATGTACGCCCCAACCAAAACATGAAGCCATCTCCAGCCTTGAGAAAATAGGGTCAGCTGTAGCTCAAATCCAGCACAGGGGGGTCTAGGGGGTTGATTGTGTCCTGCCCAGTATATATTTAGGGTGAAAACTTATTTGTCAAAAGTCGAGGCTGATACACCAATGTTTGAGCTAATGGGGCCCCTGAAGAAAGGTTGGACATTCGTGGAGGTTTGAACTGAGAAGGTGTAAAGTTGGAGCTACAGTAAATGGTGGTGCCTGTAACCCTAGATGTTTGAGTAGAGCCTCCAAGTTGTGAGCCATAACTACTGCCATACTGACTGTGTGGCATTTGTATAGCACTGAACCAGGGCCCTCCCAGCTGCCAGACATTCAGATTCCGGTGGTGGCAATGCCGCCCCATCGACGCCACGGCAATGCTTTATTGGCTCGCTGAATCGAGTGCCGGTTATTTATTTTGTCCGTGGGTCCAACTGTTTTGTTTTTCCTCCAGTGCTGCTGCTTATGGGGATTTAGCCGGACTAAAGGGGATTCAGCGCATAACTGGAAACACATGTTTCTCATTGTGCAGGATAACATGAAAAATGTCAAAAATATTTATTGGTAATGTCGATCCACCAACCGACGACATTTATCACCAAGGGACAATGTCTTCAGGCCATACTAAACAGGCTGTCTAAATGCATTACTGTAGTAGGAGATGGGATAAAGTAAGGAGAACCTATTTGCTTGGGGTTCTCTCAAGGTGAACCCCAAGTTCTGGTGTTGCTGGATGGAGCACAGTAATATGGGGATGTCCCCTCAAGGGCTGGGGGTTATCTGCTGTTGCTGTGTTGGTAGTAAGGACGTTGCTTCAGGATAATAGATTGAGATTTATACCGATAGCGTGGGCTGATCTACCTGCCGAGAGGTGGACAGTAGGTCGGGTAAGGCAGCCAGGGAAGCTTTCTTGAAGGCTCCTTCTGTCTTGTTGACATATTTGGTCTCCAGTGCTCAAACGGGACATTATTGAGTTAGAGAGGGTCCAGAGAAGGGCAACTAAGCTGGTAAAGGGTATGGGAAGTCTCAGTTATGGGGAAAGGCTGGCCAAGTTGGGTCTGTTTACACTGGGGAAGGGGCGCTTAAGGGGGGACATGATAACTATGTATAAATATATAAAGGGATCATATAATAACCTTTCTAATGTTTTATTTACCAGTAGGTCCTTCCAACGGGCACGAGGGCACCCACTCCATTTAGAAGAAGGGAGGTTCCGTGGTACTGCAGATACATTATATAGCTTTAAGAAGAGGTTGGATGGCTTCTTAGCAAGTGAGGGAATACAGGGGTAGGGGGAATAGCTCTCAGTACAAGTGAGGGAATACAGGGGTAGGGGAGATAGCTCTCAGTACAAGTGAGGGAATACAGGGGTAGGGGGGATAGCTCTCAGTACAAGTGAGGGAATACAGGGGTAGGGGAGATAGCTCTCAGTACAAGTGAGGGAATACAGGGGTAGGGGGATAGCTCTCAGTACAAGTGAGGGAATACAGGGGTAGGGGGGATAGCTCTCAGTACAAGTGAGGGAATACAGGGGTAGGGGAGATAGCTCTCAGTACAAGTGAGGGAATACAGGGGTAGGGGGGATAGCTCTCAGTACAAGTGAGGGAATACAGGGGTAGGGGGGATAGCTCTCAGTACAAGTGAGGGGATACAGGGGTAGGGGAGATAGCTCTCAGTACAAGTGAGGGAATACAGGGGTAGGGGGGATAGCTCTCAGTACAAGTGAGGGAATACAGGGGTAGGGGAGATAGCTCTCAGTACAAGTGAGGGAATACAGGGGTAGGGGAGATAGCTCTCAGTACAAGTGAGGGAATACAGGGGTAGGGGAGATAGCTCTCAGTACAAGTGAGGGAATACAGGGGTAGGGGAGATAACTCTCAGTACAAGTGAGGGAATACAGGGGTAGGGGAGATAACTCTCAGTACAAGTGAGGGAATACAGGGGTAGGGGAGATAGCTCTCAGTACAAGTGAGGGAATACAGGGGTAGGGGAGATGGCTCTCAGTACAAGTGAGGGAATACAGGGGTATGGGAGATAGCTCTCAGTACAAGTGAGGGAATACAGGGGTAGGGGGGATAGCTCTCAGTACAAGTGAGGGAATACAGGGGTAGGGGAGATAGCTCTTAGTACAAGTTGCCCCAGGGACTGGTCCGATTGCCATCTTGGAGACAGGAAGGAATTTTTTCCCCTCTGGGGCAAATTAGAGAGGCTTCAGATGGGGTTTTTGCCTTCCTCTGGATCAACTGGCAGTTAGGCAGGTTATATATAGGCATTATGGTTGAACATGATGGACGTACATCTTTTTTCAACCTAACTTACTATGTTACTATATAATGCAGCTTTGGAACATAGAAGACAGAAGCCAAAGGATAATGGCTGTGTGTGTTGGAATACATGGCACTTCTGTCTCTCTGTGACTGGGGCTGTTTATGAACAAGAAGCTTTAAACAGAGATACGTAGGAAAAACAAACAGAGCAAAACAGGCCCCTGGTTTCTATGGACCCCGGTGCCCTGTGCAAACTCCAATACTCTTACACGGATAAGCAGAAAACTTGAAATATAGCCGGGATCCCGTAGAAAGTAACATTGACGTTATGGGGTATAATGGGAAAAGGCTAAGATAATACATAGAAACGTGATGAAGATCAGGCCGACCATAAATTGTGCCGTAAGTGCAGGTCGTATAAGGGAAGCATACAATGGCCTCCCTGTGCGATCGTTACTGGGCCACTCCATCAAGCGCTGCTCTATAAAAGCAGATGGAAAACAGATGTTCCCGTCGCTGACAAATTGCAAACAGAATGCAGACGGAACGTTTCTGTGGCTGCTTTGTGTTGCTCCAGGCGGGTTGACGACGTGGTCTGATCCCTCAGGTGGTGCGTAACCTGATGACTAAAAGCTGTGCAAATCCATAGTGTGGCTTATCACCTCCCGAGTCTGTCAGGGGGAGCCCATCGTTCAACCGGAGTTACATCGATTGTTGGTAGTCATATAGGGTTCCCTTGTATTGGTGTCCTACATTTCTACTGCTTCACACAAGCTTTGGTGGGATGTGCACCCCAAAAGTGAGAGATAGAGGGCTTTCTGTATGCGCCAGCTGTAAAGTGAGAGATACAGGGCCCTCTATATTCACCAGAAGTAAGTTGAGAGATGGTAGAAGAGAAGAGCTGAAGTTCTTAGCTCTTACTGAAGGCTCCACCAAAGTCTGGAGAAGTCCTCTGACTTGCAGGAATGGAACAGTCAGTTGCCAAAAGAAAGTTTTTTTGAGTCTTTAATGAAGATCTACATGGTTGTCCTTCTCTATGCCCAGTGTGTGGTGGGCTGGGAATAGGCTAAGATAATACATAGCCCATCGTTCCTTCCAACCAGAGTTACATTGATTGGTGGTAGTCAGCTGTAAAGAGAGAGATACGGGGCCCTCTATATTCACCAGCAGTAAGGTGAGAGATGGTAGAAGAGAAGAGCTGAAGTTCTTGGCTCTTACCAAGGGCTCCACCAAAGTCTGGAGAAGACCTCCGATATGATTGACTGGCAGGAATGGAACAGTCAGTTGCCAAAAGAAAAGTTTTTTGAGTCTTTAATGAAGATCTACGTGGTTGTCCTTCTCCATGCCCAGTGTGTGGTGGGCTGGGAAAAGGCTACACATACATAGCCCATAATACATAGCCCATCGTTCCTTCCAACTGGAGTTACATTGATTGTTGGTAGTCAGATAGTTTTGTATTGGTACCCTACATTTCTACTGCTTCACACAAGCTTTGCTGAGATGTGCACCCCAAAAGTGAGAGATGGAGGGCTTTCTGTATGCGCCAGCTGTAAAGTGAGAGATATGAGGCCCTCTGTATTCACCAGCAGTAAGTTGAGAGATGGTAGAAGTTCTTGGCTCTTACCGAGGGCTCCACCAAAGTCTGGAGAAGACCTCCGACTTGCAGGAATGGAACAGTCAGTTGCCAAAAGAAAGTCTTTAATAAAGATCTACATGGTTGTCCTTCTCCATGGCCCAGTGTGTGGTGGGCTGAGGCAACTTCTAGCCTTAAAGTTGGGTTTACCCAGCAGGAGGTGAACAGAACCTTCAGGGGTCACGTTGGCAAAGGGCTTGTGGTCAGGAGGCTGAAATGATACTTGGAATTTCCATCTGCATTCAGTCGACATGGATCCCAATGGACTCCGTGATAGTCGGTCACAGACAGAGGTGGTTGTGTGGACAACGTAACACAAATACAGCTTTTTCTCCCAGTAGGCCTTGCCCATGACTCCCTCAATAAATAAATAATCTCGTAAATGTATCATAGAAATGGGTGGAGGAACCTCCCTCCAACCACCGAGTTTTATATTGTTAGAGAAGACATTAAAGGGGAACTATAGTAAAAAAAACAACAATTTAATATCAGCTGCCTTCTTCCATTCATTATTCTTCTCGAGCACAGTAGTTAGGCAGTCGCACACACACAGATCCCTGTATAAACACAGGCATTAGTGGAGACGGAGGCTACAAATGCCTTTTGACACTGACCTGCCGGCGCGTTGCTTATAATTTCCCTTTCAGTTGCTACCGGCTAAAGGCTCAGAACAGTCGGCTGCGTATGTGCCAGCAGGTCAGGCAGCTTGGATATGGGCAAGAACGTGTGCTGGGGGGGGGGGGGAGTTCTGTCTATAGAAACAAGCTGTACATTTACTGAGTTGCGTGGGCTCCCTGGAGAAGTGGCCATTCCAAAAGGAGTCAACTATTTTTATTCAGATAACTGTGTGCTTAAGGCTCCGCCCTCCACGTGCGTGTCTTCCTCACCACAGAAATGTTGTCTTAAGTACAGATTGGCTGGCACCCCCACCCCCCGGGGACCACTTGGTAGACTCCATCTAGCACGTGTTGAAAGCCAAAGTTCACCTTGAGGTTCTCCTTACATGAAAAGTTGGGTTGTCGGTGTCCAGCCAACGCAACAAGGGGCACGGGAAGGTTTGTATCTATAAAGAAGGACCCATATGGACGTGAAATGGGGGCCCATTGTGCTGTAAAATTGGGGGGAACACTTACACAGGGCACATAGACGGTAACCAGACACTGGTAGCAACGAGTAAACGTTTCTGGACCTCAACTCTAATCCCGTGTAGCCAAAACAGCTTGTGGGACCACTTGGTAGACTCCAAGCTAGCACGTGTTGAAAGCCAAGGTTCACCTTGAGGTTCTCCTTACATGGAAAGTTGGGTTGTTAATGTCCGACCAATGCAACGAGGTGCACGGAAAGGTTTGTATCTATAAATAAGCCCCCATATCAACATGAAATTGGGGCCCATCGTGCTGTAATATTGGGGGGAACACTTACAGAGGGCACATAGACGGTAACCAGACAAATAAACGTTTCTGGACCTCAACTCTAATCCCGTGTAGCCAAAACAGCTCGTGGGAGCCCTCGGAGTGCTGTAAAACAGGGCAATCCATCATCCCACGGCTGGGCTTCCTGAATTCAAGGCAAAGTTAGCACAACCCAAACATGAATGACAGCTCTGCTCCTTAAGAGGTTTTGCAGCAAACCCCCCCCCCCCATGCTGTGTTAATGGACGTTGGCTTTCCCTCTTGGGTGTCTGACGCCATTAGAGCAACCGTTCCCCTCCCCGTGTCGGCTACCTGAATGCCTCTACACCAAGCAATACCAGGAATTATCCAAACACAAGGAATACTGGGAACTAGTCCCAAGGAGCTCCAAGAAAATCCAATTTATGTGGGTTTATCCTATAGGCTAAAGCCAGAAGCCAATGATAATAGCTGATCTGATTCCCAACTACGAACCATCCAGGCTCTGTTCTGACCCAACTGCTGACCCAGACCCCAAAGACCAACTAAGTAGCCCATGTATGTTGCCTTCAGGACCCCCAGATACCTTTTGGGCAGGTTAGAAAATCCCGTTGGGCAAGAACAACATCACCCTCACCTGACAGGTCCATCGTACATCCCCATTAGGATCAAAGTGTTGACCTGAAGGCCAAATGATTGAATCCTTCCAATGTGGCCAAGTGTGTAGGTGGCTACAGACCATGGAGATAAACCAACTGATTGGCTGCTCTCCGGTTTAAACCATTTCACATTGACTGATATTTACATTTTTTTTTTCCTAGGACTTTATCTTTTGGATATAATCTACATTGACTCCGCCTACCCGGCATCTGGCAGCATTATGGAGAACGAGCAGCGGACCAATCAGATGAACAATATCCTGAGAATCATCGCAGATTTACAAGTCTCCTGCATATACGGTGAGTTGGCTACCTTTGTACATACTGAATTGTTCTAGGCGTGGGCTGAATGTGTTCATGGAATCTGAACATGCGGAACTTCAACTATATGTACTGGCCTTCAGGCTGGGCCCCCTTAGCCCATAACAAGGTTACAGATATATAGAAACATTGGGGTAACAGTCACCCCACTATAGTTCCAGGGGTACCCAGGGCACAAATAAGCACTCACCCCAAATCCCCCCCTAACTGGCCTTCAGGCTGGGCCCCCTTAGCCCATAACAAGGTTACAGATATATAGAAACATTGGGGTAACAGTCACCCTGCTATAGTTCCAGGGGTACCCAGGGCACAAATAAGCACTCACCCCAAATCCCCCCCTAACTGGCCTTCAGGCTGGGCCCCCTTAGCCCATAACAAGGTTACAGATATATAGAGACATTGGGGTAACAGTCACCCCGCTATAGTTCCAGGGTACCCAGGGCACAAATAAGCACTCACCCCAAATCCCCCCTAACTGGCCTTCAGGCTGGGCCCCCTTAGCCCATAACAAGGTTACAGATATATAGAAACATTGGGGTAACAGTCACCCCGCTATAGTTCCAGGGGTACCCAGGGCACAAATAAGCACTCACCCCAAATCCCCCCTAACTGGCCTTCAGGCTGGGCCCCCTTAGCCCATAACAAGGTTACAGATATATAGAAACATTGGGGTAACAGTCACCCCGCTATAGTTCCAGGGGTACCCAGGGCACAAATAAGCACTCACCCCAAATCCCCCCCTAACTGGCCTTCAGGCTGGGCCCCCTTAGCCCATAACAAGGTTACAGATATATAGAAACATTGGGGTAACAGTCACCCCGCTATAGTTCCAGGGGTACCCAGGGCACAAATAAGCACTCACCCCAAATCCCCCCCCTAACTGGCCTTCAGGCTGGGCCCCCTTAGCCCATAACAAGGTTACAGATATATAGAGACATTGGGGTAACAGTCACCCCGCTATACCAGCAGGACGTGGGTATATAATATCGGGGTACCAATACGTTTCCGTACCCCACAGATCACCTCGTGACGCTGCCCCATGTACAGAAATATCTCAAGTCGGTTCGGTACATTGAAGAGCTGCAAAAATTTGTTGAAGACGACAATTATAAGTAAGTAGTACATATGTCATACTGTATGTATGGGGGGGTTAGAGCACCTATCTCATATACTGTATGTATGGGGGGGTTAGAGCACCTATCTCATATACTGTATGTATGGGGGGGTTAGAGCACCTATCTCATATACTGTATGTATGGGGGGGCTTGGGGTTAGAGCACCTATCTCATATACTGTATGTATGGGGGGGGGTTAGAGCACCTATCTCATATACTGTATGTATGGGGGGGGTTAGAGCACCTATCTCATATACTGTATGTATGGGGGGGTTAGAGCACCTATCTCATATACTGTATGTATGGGGGGGGTTAGAGCACCTATCTCATATACTGTATGTATGGGGGGGGGTTAGAGCACCTATCTCATATACTGTATGTATGGGGGGGTTAGAGCACCTATCTCATATACTGTATGTATGGGGGGGGTTAGAGCACCTATCTCATATACTGTATGTATGGGGGGGGGTTAGAGCACCTATCTCATATACTGTATGTATGGGGGGGGGTTAGAGCACCTATCTCATATACTGTATGTATGGGGGGGGTTAGAGCACCTATCTCATATACTGTATGTATGGGGGGGGTTAGAGCACCTATCTCATATACTGTATGTATGGGGGGGTTAGAGCACCTATCTCATATACTGTATGTATGGGGGGGGGTTAGAGCACCTATCTCATATACTGTATGTATGGGGGGGGGTTAGAGCACCTATCTCATATACTGTATGTATGGGGGGGGTTAGAGCACCTATCTCATATACTGTATGTATGGGGGGGTTAGAGCACCTATCTCATATACTGTATGTATGGGGGGGTTAGAGCACCTATCTCATATACTGTATGTATGGGAGGGTTAGAGCACCTATCTCATATACTGTATGTATGGGGGGGTTAGAGCACCTATCTCATATACTGTATGTATGGGGGGGTTAGAGCACCTATCTCATATACTGTATGTATGGGGGGGGTTAGAGCACCTATCTCATATACTGTATGTATGGGGGGGTTAGAGCACCTATCTCATATACTGTATGTATGGGGGGGTTAGAGCACCTATCTCATATACTGTATGTATGGGGGGGGTTAGAGCACCTATCTCATATACTGTATGTATGGGGGGGGGTTAGAGCACCTATCTCATATACTGTATGTATGGGGGGGTTAGAGCACCTATCTCATATACTGTATGTATGGGGGGGGTTAGAGCACCTATCTCATATACTGTATGTATGGGGGGGTTAGAGCACCTATCTCATATACTGTATGTATGGGGGGGGTTAGAGCACCTATCTCATATACTGTATGTATGGGGGGGTTAGAGCACCTATCTCATATACTGTATGTATGGGGGGGGGTTAGAGCACCTATCTCATATACTGTATGTATGGGGGGGGGTTAGAGCACCTATCTCATATACTGTATGTATGGGGGGGGGGGTTAGAGCACCTATCTCATATACTGTATGTATGGGGGGGGGGTTAGAGCACCTATCTCATATACTGTATGTATGGGGGGGGGTTAGAGCACCTATCTCATATACTGTATGTATGTATGGGGGGGGGTTAGAGCACCTATCTCATATACTGTATGTATGGGGGGGGGGGGGTAGAGCACCTATCTCATATACTGTATTATGGGGGGGTAGAGCACCTATCTCATATACTGTATATATGGGGGGGGGGGGTTAGAGCACCTATCTCATATACTCTATGTATGGGGGTGTTAGAGCACCTATCTCATATACTGTATGTATGTATGGGGGGGGTTAGAGCACCTATCTCATATACTGTATGTATGTATGGGGGGGTTAGAGCACCTATCTCATATACTGTATGTATGGGGGGGGGGTAGAGCACCTATCTCATATACTGTATGTATGGGGGGGGTTAGAGCACCTATCTCATATACTGTATGTATGGGGAGGGTAGAGCACCTATCTCATATACTGTATGTATGGGGGGGGGTTAGAGCACCTATCTCATATACTGTATGTATGGGGAGGGTAGAGCACCTATCTCATATACTGTATGTATGGGGAGGGTAGAGCACCTATCTCATATACTGTATGTATGGGGGGGGGTTAGAGCACCTATCTCATATACTGTATGTATGGGGAGGGTAGAGCACCTATCTCATATACTGTATGTATGGGGGGGGGTTAGAGCACCTATCTCATATACTGTATGTATGGGGGGGGGTTAGAGCACCTATCTCATATACTGTATGTATGGGGGGGGGTATGAGGATAATGGCAGGATCTGCGCACAAAGGGCAGGGTGGGGGCCAAACGCCCCGTTATGAGTCGGACTCCCCGCTGCGGCGCATGAATCATCCCGACAGAATGAGTGAGAAAGCAGCTGTTTCCTCTCTCTTTGGGGCAGTAACGTTGTATTTTTCCATAATTGTGGCACGGTTAATAAGGGGGGGGGGGGGCGTGCGTGCCGACCTTTGCCCCTCTGCTGGGAATAAACCGACCCGCAGGCTGGGAATCTGGGAGCTTCCGAACATTAAACGGGTGTTAAGTGCTTTTTTGTCTTCCGTCCCCCCCCCCCCCCCCTCGTCCGTGGGATTAATGGAATAATCCTACTGGTGTCGTGTAGTCAGCAAGGTACAGAGAGAGGCAACTAAATGAAAGCAGGGCATTCTGTTAGAGCTCGGCCAGGGAACAACCACTTCTCTTCTGCCTTCCCATTGGCTGCCGGGCGAGCTGACTGAAACACTTCCTCACACGGGTTATTGTTGCCTTTGTGCATAGAATTTCTATTCTACAAGGGGGGGTCAGAGGAAATATCCGTGCCACGCTCACCACACACGCTCGGAGCCGGCCACTGGCAGATGAATAGCCCTATTATTCTGGGGCAGGCTCCGGTTACACAGTTACATTAGTAAGGATAATGCCCCGGGGCTGCTGGGGGCCACCTAACCCAAACGTATATATTTGTATCGACTGATACCCGGCAGTTGGCACCGACTGCCCACAAATAGCTTGTTGGGAATGAGATAAAGAAATACATTCACTTCATGGCCGTTCCCCAGGAAGCCTGGGGCAGAATTTCTGTTTATTGCCCTGCATATTGCCCAGTTGCTGCCTACCTGCCCCATAATTATATGTTGGGATTTTACAGGTAAGTAACGATCATTGTTGGAAATGGGCTTGTATTTAGATCTATATGTCATGTGACTCGGAGCGTCCCGTCACTATAGTCCCGCGTGAGCCAATGGGGCTTCTTCCTGTCCTGTAACTGGATGGCTCGAGTAGCACTGACAAAGGTTAAAGGGTTAAATCTGGATGACAGACGCCTTCCCAGGTGGTCTAGCATTTGGTCAGTTCCACACCATGGTGGCCTGGATTAGATTAGATCCTCAGGCCAAGGCAAAGTAATGAGTGTCCAAGGACAACGGGAGCCAGGGTAGCAACAGGCATGGTTCAATAGAAAAGAACATTTCGAGTTCCATGGACAATAGAGGAACAGTGATCTGTAACCCAATCGCTTTAAATCTTCTAATACAACTTCCCCCGTGGCCCCAATACTGCTGGGGGGGCAAGTATCTGTCTCTCCATCCAGTGAATATGCTTAAAAACATCGCAAGTTCCTCAATGTCCTTCAGTGTCCTTCTAGCTCCTCAGTGTCCTTCTAGCCCCTCAATGTCCCTCAGTGTCCTTCTAGCCCCTCAATGTCCCTCAGTGTCCTGCTAGCCCCTCAGTGTCCTGCTAGCCCCTCAATGTCCCTCAGTGTCCTTCTGGCCCCTCAATGTCCCTCAGTGTCCTGCTAGCCCCTCAGTGTCCTGCTAGCCCCTCAGTGTCCTCCTAGCCCCTCAGTGTCCTGCTAGCCCCTCAATGTCCTTCAGTATCCTTCTAGCTCCTCATCGTCCCTCAGTGTCCTTCTAGCCCCTCAATGTCCCTCAGTGCCCTTCTAGCCCCTCAATGTCCCTCAGTGTCCTTCTAGCCCCTCAATGTCCCTCAGTGTCCTTCTAGCCCCTCAATGTCCCTCAGTGTCCTTCTAGCCCCTCTGTGTTCTTCATTGTCCTTCTAGCCCCTCAATGTCCCTCAGTGTCTTTCAAGCCCCTCAATGTTCCTCAGTGTCCTTCAAGCCCCTCTGTGTTCTTCATTGTCCTTCTAGCCCCTCAATGTCCCTCAGTGTCCTTCTAGCCCCTCAATGTCCCTCAGTGTCCTTCTAGCCCCTCAATGTCCCTCAGTGTCCTTCAAGCCCCTCTGTGTTCTTCATTGTCCTTCTAGCCCCTCAATGTCCCTCAGTGTCCTTCTAGCCCCTCAATGTCCCTCAATGTCCTTCTAGCCCCTCAATGTCCCTCAGTGTCCTTCTATCCCCTCAATGTCCCTCAGTGTCCTTCTAGCCCCTCAATGTCCCTCAGTGTCCTTCTAGCCCCTCAATGTCCTTCAGTGTCCTTCTAGCTCCTCAACATCCCTCAGTGTCCTTCTAGCCCCTCAATGTCCCTCAGTGTCCTTCTAGCCCCTCAGTGTCCTTCAGTGTCCTTCTAGCTCCTCAACATCCCTCAGTGTCCTTCTAGCCTCTCAATGTCCCTCAGTGTCCTTCTTGCTCCTCAATGTGCTTCTAGCCTCTCAATGTCCCTCAGTGTCCTTCTAGCCCCTCAAAGTTCCTCAGTGTCCCTCTAGCCCCTCAAGGTCTCTCAAGGACAATATATAATGAGCGACTTGGTCAATCGCAAACACTAAAGTTTGAACTGATGTTTCCAACCAAATCTGCCAGGGGTCTCTGGGAGTTATAGTCTAACAACATTTGGGAGTCACAGGTTGAAGATAAAGGCGGTGTGTAAATATTAGTGGTCAATCTTGGCTTCAGCTTGTGGAGGGGATGTAAGAAAGAAGTCTTCTATGGATGTTGCCATACCCAGGAGATCTCTTGTTGAGCGCCTTCGTTCTGGGAGATGTAACTTGTTCAGATCCCTGGCACCACAATTGGACATTCCAGGCTCTTTGTTCCTGGCTATCAGTCAGTGTCCTCAGATAGTCCTGGCCATATGGTAACGTACTTTGATGTGTCTGTACATGCCGGAGCCAGAACATTATCCCTCATGTACCTAGGAACGGGCCTGGATCTGAATGGGGTCCAACTTCAGTTACGCAGGAGCCCAGTGGGTCTGTAAGCAAGAAAAGCAGAAACGAAGGGAAACCGCGAGGGCAATTAGAACGTTTCCTGTGGGAATAAGAAGCTTCTCCGTGGCCGAGCTGCGAGTGAGATTTACTGTATGCTGGACGGGATAGGATGCAGCCCATTAGCCTTTATTAAAGGGGAACTGTCACCCTAAGAAATAATTCCTAATCCTTTTTTATTATATTAGGTGAGCAAAATAAACTTTACTTACACTATATAAAGTATTTACATTTTGTTCCCTCCAGTCATGGAATTCAAAATCCCAGCAAGCAGGCAGCCGCCATTTTGGGACTTTTCTATGCACCAGAGTAGTGGACCCAATGCCATAGAACTGTAACCTTAAATCCCGGTAGTGCTTCAGTGTAAAGGCAGTTCTTGGGTGAAAGTGGGAAAGGCGCCTCCCGAGCCCAACAGAGTGGCCTGCTCATGTGCTGTGAGGGATTGTGGGACTAAAATATGAGTTCCTGTCCACTAACGTCTGGTCCAGACCTGCAAATATCTATGGTGCCGGGGGTAACAATAGTTGTAAAGTGCCGGTGCCTCTGCCGTTCGGTGGGAATTTCCATCATAAATAGCTTTATTGTCACTTGCCCCTGACCTGGTGATCTCACGTCTTGCCCTGTGACGCAGCACGGCCCTCTGGGAAAGCCCATAAACCTCTCTTTCTCTCCATAAACTTCTCTTTCTCTCTCTGTGTGGAGCACATTAAACTCGTTTCCGTTATTTCACGATTAATGAACGTTCCTTTTATTTTGATTATTTCAATGTTCCCTTTCAGGTTGTCGCTAAGAATTGAGCCGGGAAACAGTTCTCCTCGCTTGGTTTCCTCTAAAGAAGACCTCGCAGGTACCCAAAAATATTCCATTCCGAGCCCAGTGTTGTGGTGAAGTTGTAGTGCTGGTTTGGTGCCATTGGCAGATAAGAATGGTTTTGCTGGTGGGGTGGTTCTCTGGGTGGGTTGGTTCTGCTGGTGGGTTGGTTCTCTGGGTGGGTTGGTTCTGCTGGTGGGTTGGTTCCATTGGTAGATAAGAATGGTTCTCTTGGTGGGGTGGTTTTGCTGGTGGGTTGGTTCTACTGGTGGGTTGGTTCTGCTGGTTGGGTTGGATCTGCTGGTTGGGTTGGATCTGCTGGTGGGTTGGTAATACTGGTGCTTGGTTCCATTGGTAGATAAGAATGGTTCTCTTGGTGGGGTGGTTTTGCTGGTGGGTTGGTTCTACTGGTGGGTTGGTTCTGCTGGTTGGGTTGGTTCTGCTGATGGGTTGGTAATACTGGTGCTTGGTTCCATTGGTAGATAAGAATGGTTCTCTTGGTGGGTTGGTTCTGCTGGTGGGTTGGTTCCATTGGTAGATAAGGATGGTTCTCTTGGTGGATTGGTTCTGCTGGTGGGTTGGTTCCATTGGTAGATAAGGATGGTTCTCTTGGTGGATTGGTTCTGCTGGTGGGTTGGTTCTGCTGGTGGGTTGGTTCTACTGGTGGGTTGGTTCCATTGGTAGATAAGGATGGTTCTCTTGGTGGGTTGGTTCTGCTGGTGGGTTGGTTCTGCTGGTGGGTTGGTTCTACTGGTGGGTTGGTTCTGCTGGTGGGTTAGTTCTGCTGGTGGGTTATAGCACTTTCAAGGGATGGTTCCGTGGTATGAGACAGACAGAGGTACAGACTGAAGCCTCGAGCAATATAATGTAGCACTAAGGTATAACTGCTGAAATGCCTGGGCAGTCTGTGCCCTCTAGCACCTAACCATTTGCTTAATACACCCCACAGGGTATGATGTGAATGAAACGTTCCTTTCCATGCGGGGTTCAACTTAAAGACTAAGGCCAAGTACAGTTCATTCAAAAAAAGGCCAAGTCCAATTGCAGTGTCTCTCATAGTAGAGTTCCATCTGTATAGATTGGTTCTAGATTACTATTCTTATCTCTTGCTCTTGGCTCAATTACTAACAGGTGGAACATCTGCACTGTAGGCCGAGGAATTTCCCAGGCATAACAAGTAATAGAAATTCAGTTTGACTTGGGGGGGTGGGGTGACGTAGCCATGTATTGCAGACTCTTACAGCGTTGGAGGATGCCCTAGGGCCCAGCACTGTACCTGAGACCCCACTAAGTGGCCTGAGAATGCTAAATGATATCCGTATTTCATTCCTTTGGGGTAACATCCAAGAGTTGATGGCAGTTCGTCAACACAGGGACCTGGAAGGTCCAACTCTGGATCCTTAGTGGCCCATTTTCCTCCTTGTGTGGTCCTAGGCGCGTTATCTCCACACATTATCTCTTCAAATCCAGATGTGGCGCCCTTGCCATGGCTACTTGCCATAGCCATACTAGTGGTCTTTTAAATATTTCAGCCAGACTAGAAGCTTCTTGCCCAGGATGGAAACGCTCAGGGGTAGAAGATTTGCCAGTGGAAATACGGATACCGAGCACCAAGGCTTCGTCCAGCAGACGCCTGTTTGGGCCTCGGTGTACTCGAAATGCCTGGGACTATTTTGACTCCCAGTCCAGACCTGGTCCCTACTTGTACCGACTGAAATAACCCGTCTGCTCTTATATTGAGAACGTCTGGGAAGTTGGGAGATGAGCTATCGTGGGTCATAAGTCCATGACTAACAATATATTTTCAAAATTTTCTGTATACTTGTATTATATATATATATATATATATATATATAGCCTACACCAAACCAGATACATGGATAGAAACCAACGGTATTCGGTGACTCCTCCCATAAAGACGAGGCATGGTCATGTTCTGGGCTACATGGGTCTCCACCAATGGCTCAGCTTGTTAGTTGACAAGTGAAGAGTTAATTCTTAATGTTTAAAAAAAGAAAAGACATTCTCTGTAAACAACACACCAGAAAAAAACGTGTTTTTACCCCAAAAGGGCAGAGAGACGAGTGGATGTTTTTTAGATTCAAGAGGACAGATGTTATGACCTGATCCACCAAGAATTCCTCTTGTGATGATGATGTGTTTGGTGTCCTCGCTGCGGAGGAGCAGGGCTGTGTGCTTGTGGGTTGAGGGCTCACAAACCTCGGTCACCGTCGCCCAGTGGGAAAAGAAACGGTCACCAAGGCAACCACTGGAAATGGCCACCCAATATGGATCACGAAAAGGGGTTCTAGAGCTGGTTTGGCCAGATCTGGGTGCGTCCCTGCTCCAACACTTGGCATAGGTGACTCACAGAAGGTTTTACAATATAACCGTGAACATGTTCCTCCACCATCCACAATGGAGAGCCACCCTGCTCACCAGAACTTCAGGCACATCTATTGTTCCGGATATGTCAATGGAAAGTTCCCTCCAGAATGGGGTACCTAGCTCCTCATATAAAAATACGAAGCAGATATAGTGTAGGAGGTTTATCGACCATGGTAAAGAAAATAATCCAAACACCCAGTAGCAAAAGCTCATCAATATATACAGTCACAGCAGTTCAACGCGTTTCGCGTGGTTGCGCATACACTTCATCAGGAACAACAATATGAATCATAAACCATACACTGCCCTCTGTTTAACTGAGAAATGTCTGAAACTTGTGACGTTTCTCCGGTCATTTCTAAGGGGAGCGACACCGCAACTTTCCTCTACTGACTGTAGCCAACACGGCCAGCAGGTGGCGCTGTGGTTTCAAATCAAATTATCAGAATTTTACATTTCAGATTTACTGATTTTGCTAAAAAAAAAGATCTTAGTGGAGCTTTGGGTACTTGGTGTCTCCTTACTGTGAGGCTGTCCAACTGGAGGCCCATGGGCCATATGTGGCCATAGTAATGGCCTTCTCTTTCCCTATACAATTCATTATTGATTCCATCTGCCCTACTTATAGTAACCCATGAATGAGTGCCAGTCTGTGGGTGCCCTCTTTTGTTATCAGCCTATGAATGAGTGCCAGCCCGTGGGTGCCCCCTTTTATCAGCCTATGAATGAGTGCCAGCCCGTGAGTGCCCTCTTTTGTTGTCAGCCTATGAATGAGTGCCAGCCCGTGGGTGCCCTCTTTTGTTGTCGGCCTATGAATGAGTGCCAGCCCGTGGGTGCCCTCTTTTGTTATCGGCCTATGAATGAGTGCCAGCCCGTGGGTGCCCTCTTTTGTTATCGGCCTATGAATGAGTGCCAGCCCGTGGGTGCCCTCTTTTGTTATCGGCCTATGAATGAGTGCCAGCCCGTGGGTGCCCTCTTTTGTTATCGGCCTATGAATGAGTGCCAGCCCATGGGTGCCCTCTTTTGTTATCGGCCTATGAATGAGTGCCAGCCCGTGGGTGCCCTCTTTTGTTATCGGCCTATGAATGAGTGCCAGCCCGTGGGTGCCCTCTTGTGTTATCGGCCTATGAATGAGTGCCAGCCCGTGGGTGCCCTCTTTTGTTATCGGCCTATGAATGAGTGCCAGCCCGTGGGTGCCTTCTTTTGTTATCGGCCTATGAATGAGTGCCGGTGGAGGCGGAGGATAAAACATGGCTACCAGAGTGGTTATTTACCCTTTTATTCCCCCCTGCCTGGCACAATATGAGAGTGCATGGGCTCCCGCGTGTTAAAGCTTCTCCTGAGACAGTACGTGGAAAGGCTGGGGGTAAGGGAAGGGACTCGACCCCCTGATGTCATCGCTCAGCTCTCTCACATCCAGTTTTTTCCACACTAGCACAGATCAGAGCGTCCAATTGTGCAATTTGTTTGACTTGGTTGCCATGGCAGTTTGTAAATATTTTCTGTCCTTACATCCAATAAAGGCTCGATGCCTCCGTGTTTGTCGAGAGGGATTTCCATTGAGATCCTTACTGTACGGAACAGGGCACAACAGCCCCAGTCACGCACTAAAGCATAACTTGCCCTCCCATTAATGCCTTTATGGGTTAATAAGAGTATTTATTCAGCCCGCCTACTCCATGGAACACTCTAAACCTAGTGCAAGGGAGTCGGCCAATGGCCACGCAGTACTGACCCTGTGGGAAATGAACTGGTTAACACGCTATGGCCTGGAATGGTCACAATATAATGTGGGTTAGTTAACAAAGTGTTCCCTTGCTCTCCCTCTGGTCATGTGACTCTAGTTCAGCCCCTCCTTAAACGAGTCAATAGCTGGTGATGATTGGTTGATTGAGAAAAGTGGTTGATGTGGGAAAAAACAACTGAACTGACAGTTACCAGGTGTAGAGAAAGTCGTTTCAAGACAAAAACCTAATCGTTTTATTGGATAAAACCAGATCGAATCCCTTCGGTACACGGCTGTCATGCAATAACCTCATCAAAGAAAGTGGTGACATCATAAGCAAAGTTCCCAATGACTATTAAGGGCTAAAAAGCCCTTATTTCTCCTTGTACTTCCATCCGCCATGATGTTCCAATCTGTTGCACAGTAGAAAGGCGGCCATTTTGTGTGTGGCCCCTCGTGGCGCTCCCCATCTGAGACCGTCTGGAGATACTCAAAGAGCCAAGCCTTTTCTGTGACTAAATATTTCATAGAATTTGGCCACTGTCTGTTTCTAGGTAGAAGAGTAGAATCTACGTCTTGAGGATTCATGGTGCTTGATGGCCACATCAAAAGATCAAGGAAAGAGGAAAAAAAAGAAAGAAAAGAATTACCCTTAGGGGATACAAAGGGTTAACTTGGTGACACGGTGAGGGCGTTTTTTCCATTGCCGAGTTTGGATGAGGCTGCGGAGATCCTGGGAAACACATTATCAATGATGGAGGAGTCAAGGTGGCTTCACATGCCTCGGAGATGACGTCAAGGTCTATGATAAACGATGTCGGCTTCTGTCTTTGCAGTAAATGATCCCACAGACTTGCCCCTGAGCGGAACACATGGGCTCTGGGTGGGAAGAACATACCCCAGATGCACCCCGTTGCACGGTGCAAGTGATGTGTCTCGTTCTTAGATGGATAAAGATAACCTGCGCCTAATATTTTTCCCAAAAGAGGTTTAACTTCCAGAATTCCTTTTGTCTGAGTATCCACGATCCTTATATCCAATCAGAAACTCTTTTTGTTCCATAGAAACCTGGGGAGGGGGGTCATTGAGCTGCCGGGCGACAGTTAGGGGATCAAGTTTGAGCAAAAGTCTCTTGTACAATTTTCACCTTCATCTTCGTTTCCTTAATGAAAAATTCCCAATCGGAGACCCGGTGGGGTCCATTCAAAGCGGTGGTGGCATCTACGTGTGCGGAAACTCATAGGCGAGAAGTCTTGACCATTTCTTGAGTATTGAGAGAACATCAGGAACAATACTTTGAGAACGACTAGAAAAAAATGTTCTGGAATAGAGATTTACGCTCAAAGTTGAGCAGCTTGGACCTTTGACAACCGAGCCCCTAAAGGTGGCCATACACGGGCCGATTGCAGCTGCCTATATGGGTCCCTTGGACAGATTCGGCAGCTTATTGGCTCGTGTAGGGGCAGGAACGAGGGGCATGCCCGACTGATATCTGGCCTGAAATTGGCCAGATATTGATCGGGCAGGTTAAAAGATTTAGTCGGATCAACGAGCCGATGCAGTCTCCAAACCGACTTTACCATTGCCCAGGGCCAAACGATCGAATTAGCCTACATTTTCCCCGATATCGCCCACCCGTAGGTCGGGATATCGGGAGAAGATCTTCACATGTATGGGCACCTTAACTGTCACCCAGCAGCTCACTAAAGAGTTGTACTAAGGGCAGTTGGGTGAGGCCTCATCTACATTGGAGTTAACGGGGCGAGTGAAGAATTCAAACTAACAGATGTAAAGACAGATGGGATTTATCTGACCCGACTCGCACCGCGTTCTCGGACTCTGCCCGTCGGTAGGTGGATTCATTTAAAGGTACAGGTGCCAGCGTAGAGGTCTGACTGTCCAATGGGCCCTGAGTAACATCTTGCACCTCAGCCATAGAGTTGCCTCATTCAGTCTGGAGGAATACATTTGGTCAACACAAGTTGGCACAGCCTGGCAGTGGAAAATTGCACAACCGAATTGACGTATCAAACCCCGGTGAGACCAGAAGGAGCCAGAACATGAGATAGGAATCATAGGCCACGGTTTTCCTTACTCTGTATTGGCCCTGGGTAATAAAGGGGCGTGCCATTCATGTATGACTGGGAAGGGCAATGAGGGCTTCACAGTTGCACCCCCTATACAGCGCCCTAGTATAACTCATTGAGTTCCATTTAGCATAGAGAACTGGTTGGGTAGCTTGGACCATTCTGGGCTCACTATTGATACATGTATAAGCCCCTTGGAGCAGTTTCTGAAGACCTTCCTTTGTTTGGATCAGAGTCTGGGCAGAAAACGTGCCCCCACTCGAGCACAGCCAAACAAGCAGATGTGTTCTGTTGGTGCCTCACGTGGGGCAAGAGGGTGTGCGGTCACGCTCAGTGTTGCACCTGGGGGCCATTCGCCGAGGGCAAAGGCGGTTTCTCCTCTTCGTGATATTTCAGTTGTGTTTCGAGGAAATCCAAGAAGCTTAAACATCTGCGGTGATGAAAATCTGTTCCAAACTGGGCGATGGCCGGGGAAACATAAGGAGTAAATGGGAGCATCGGACCTTCAGAGCCAAGCAGCAGAACTGGAGGGAATTTTCCATTACTGCCCCGGATGCGGCCGCAGAGCGTAACTGTGATGCCGAGTTGGAAGCAGCGAGAACTAATGAAGTAATTACGCCTGAAAGTATCGCTTGTCTTACATCCACTCCCCAACTCCGGCCATCGGAATTCAGCCGTTTCTGCTTGATTGGCCCATAAAGATTCTCCAGGGAACCCAACGTGTGTCCATTGTGTTACAGGAGGGGAGTCCCTGGCAGTGTTTGTGATGTCATCACTGAGGTCATTCCAAGTGTGGCTTCTGTGCCGACAATAGAAACATTGGGGTAACAGTCACCCCGCTATAGTTCCAGGGGTACCCAGGGCACAAATAAGCACTCACCCCAAATCCCCCCCTAACTGGCCTTCAGGCTGGGCCCCCTTAGCCCATAACAAGGTTACAGATATATAGAAACATTGGGGTAACAGTCACCCCGCTATAGTTCCAGGGGTACCCAGGGCACAAATAAGCACTCACCCCAAATCCCCCCCTAACTGGCCTTCAGGCTGGGCCCCCTTAGCCCATAACAAGGTTACAGATATATAGAAACATTGGGGTAACAGTCACCCCGCTATAGTTCCAGGGGTACCCAGGGCACAAATAAGCACTCACCCCAAATCCCCCCCTAACTGGCCTTCAGGCTGGGCCCTCTTAGCCCATAACAAGGTTACAGATATATAGAAACATTGGGGTAACAGTCACCCCGCTATAGTTCCAGGGGTACCCAGGGCACAAATAAGCACTCACCCCAAATCCCCCCCTAACTGGCCTTCAGGCTGGGCCCCCTTAGCCCATAACAAGGTTACAGATATATAGAAACATTGGGGTAACAGTCACCCCGCTATAGTTCCAGGGGTACCCAGGGCACAAATAAGCACTCACCCCAAATCCCCCCCTAACTGGCCTTCAGGCTGGGCCCCCTTAGCCCATAACAAGGTTACAGATATATAGAAACATTGGGGTAACAGTCACCCCGCTATAGTTCCAGGGGTACCCAGGGCACAAATAAGCACTCACCCCAAATCCCCCCCTAACTGGCCTTCAGGCTGGGCCCCCTTAGCCCATAACAAGGTTACAGATATATAGAAACATTGGGGTAACAGTCACCCCGCTATAGTTCCAGGGGTATCTTGGTTCTGGTCCCAGACCCACTAGCCAATCAGGCCAGAACCTATACAATAGCACCCATACATGCTCTGTGGGCCCAGCCGAGTGACTCTTGACCAGTAGATGTTTGAGCTGCACAGGAGCTGGATGGGGCTGATCAGGCAGCGCTGGGAGTGTTAGTTCAGCCGTACATATGTGAGTGTTGGGGGAGGCATGTTGGCCAGTTGGCTCAGGACGGTGTTGCTGGATGGTTTGGCCAGAAGAAAGTGAAAGTGCTGTAATGGGATGAAGTCATTTCTCGCCGCTGGGTTTGGCTTTTCTCTAAATCAGTAATAATTCATGTACATTTGTACCTCACTCTCACTGCGACGGGATATTTATCCTTCTCTTAAAGTGATAGCGGCACCTTAATGCCTAAACACTGTCCCAATTCTACTCATTGACCCCCGTCCTGTCCCGATCCCATGCACTGACCCCCGTCCTGTCCCGATCCCATGCACTGACCCCCGCCCTGTCCCGATCCCATGCACTGACCCCCGCCCTGTCCCGATCCAGTGTAGTAACCCCCGCCCTGTCCCGATCCAGTGTTTCGCCCCCCGTCCTGTCCCGATCCAGTGTATCAACCCCCGCCCTGTCCCGATCCAGTGTTTCGCCCCCCGTCCTGTCCCGATCCAGTGTATCAACCCCCGCCCTGTCCCGATCCAGTGTTTCGCCCCCCGTCCTGTCCCGATCCAGTGTATCAACCCCCGCCCTGTCCCGATCCAGTGTTTTGCCCCCCCGCCCTGTCCCGATCCAGTGTTTTGCCCCCCCGCCCTGTCCCGATCCAGTGTTTCGCCCCCCGTCCTGTCCCGATCCAGTGTTTCGCCCCCCGCCCTGTCCCGATCCAGTGTTTCGCCCCTCCCGCCCTGTCCCGATCCAGTGTTTCGACCCCCGCCCTGTCCCGATCCAGTGTTTCGACCCCCCGCCCTGTCCCGATCCAGTGTTTCGCCCCCCGTCCTGTCCCGATCCAGTGTTTCGACCCCCGCCCTGTCCCGATCCAGTGTTTCGACCCCCGCCCTGTCCCGATCCAGTGTTTCGACCCCCGCCCTGTCAGGAGGGGTATATGCATATATATGTGTATCGGCATTGCACCCTTGGTTACTAAGCTTTGTGTATGATTGTCGGCACCGCTGTTCAACCAAAAGTGCAGGATCTCCTTTTTTACTATTAGTAGGAACTCAAGTTTGCCCCAAAGGCTTCTTGGAAAGGCGAGTGCTGCTCCGTGCTTCCTATACAGCGACTCAGGGATCGGCAGGCCGTGTTGGCCACTTGGTGGCGCTGTGGGGCACAGTATAATTGCTTTATATTTGTATTTATACTTTGCCCTGAGCTTATTATATAGGGGGGAGTGTGTCCTAGGGCAAGTGAGTGTGATAACGTACAGCCGTGACACACGTGTAATTAGCGTGTTAGTGACATGGAGCAGACACGGTGCAAGTGATGTATTAGTGATAGAGCTGCTGTGAGCCACAGTGAGAGGTGATGTACAGCAGCCACGGGACCCCAGCGGCCCAACATACGTAGCTGGGGGCATTTCAGCCCAGACAGGGTTAAACCTAGCGATAGGGAATTCCTGGTTGTTCCCTTCCCCTCTGACTCAGCCCAATTGGGTGATTTCCCATTCTTCCCTTGGTACGTGCCGACACAGGAACCCACAACGCATGTGTTCTGGAACGTTGCCATAGATACAGCCCCATCTTGCACCGGGGGATCGGACCCATTGGTTCCATTAAGTCTCATTGGCCACTTAGTGAGCTCACTGTGCTCCTTCTGCACCCTGGGGCCCCTCTCCCAGTGTAATAAATTATATTCTAGTCATTATCCCCCCCACCCCGAGTAGTGATATAGTAGCCTGATTGTAACAAATACCTGAAACCAATGAGCATTAATCACATTAAAGGGAAAGTCTCCCTCAGGGATTTGAGTGAGTGGAATCTTTGCAGACAGAGGGCCTGGCTGATTTATTGGTGCAGCTGACCCGAGCCTGTCTGTGCCGAGGATCATGGGAGGTTCTGCTACAAATCATTTTCAGGGCTTTCTATTGTCCCCCCCCCATCTGCACCTAATGATCAGGCTCTCGGACTCTGTGGCTTTGGGTACATAAGCCTGACCCAATGGGCCATATAAGAAGCCCCGCCCCTCAGTGTAGCCCCTAGTACCCCCCAAAGACAATAAGAAATAGTTGACCTTTTGGGTCTCTTTTGCCCCTCATCTCGTTCATTTGAAAGTATTATATTGGCACCCAACGACGAGCAGAACCGTGGCGCTGGTACCGTCCGCTTTATCCTTGTTTCTGTTGTCTCTATGGTCCAGTCAGACAGTAAGTACCCAATCATTTCTGTCGCTAGGTCCCTCCGAGATGACAGCTACAATGCGATTCCACAGGAGACCGACATGCCCCGATGCGTCCGTGGCCACCAATCTCCCAACTCCGCCCGTGTCCCGCCATAGAAAGAGCCACAGCCTAGGAAACAAGTGGGTGCACTGCTCTACTTGACTGGGGGGGGGGGGCATTCTCTATCTGCCCCAACATGTGCTTTTTAGGGTTCTATGGTGCTCCCATCTCTTGGACTAGAGTGGCAAGTTGGGTGCTGCACCATCAGCAGAGATTTAGGGCCATTAGCCATAAAGGACAAGGAGGTGCCACCAGTTGGTTCAGCCTCCCCCCTGCAGGGTATATTCCTAGAAACTCTACGGCTAATTCCAATTGGCCCATTGGGGTATCTGGGGCCATGGACATTAGGGCAGAAATATGAATAGGGATACAACCTGGGCTGGGGCATTTTTCAGCAGAGAGGAACAGAGGGGTCCAAGGTTACTGGCCATACTCCATGGATCCCTGTTGGTTCACTGGTCGACAGACCTCATCTGCCTGTAGTTGTACTGTCTGTGGGTACACAAAGCCTGTGAGTTGGGTTGGCCTTTTCCTTGTAGACCAATGGCAGTTCCAGAATCCCTCTCCCCTCAACTCCCACTGTGCATTTAATTCATATACTTGCCCCACCACCGTTGGCCATGTCCATAGGTGGACAAGTCCAGCACAGTTTAGCCTTGGAAGAAGGTCGGTTGGGGTCGGCACAGGTCGACAGTTAATTGACCCATGTATCACTATGGGCCTGTGCGTTGGCAGTTCCTCTTCCTTTCCTGCTGTTCCAATAGAAGAAAGGTGGGCACGCTTTGTGGCCTGTTGTAAGATATCCCTCTATTCGGCCAATTGGTTGGACAAAGTAGGACATCTGCCCCCGTATGGCCCTCTTTTAATTTGGACACTGTCCATACTAGGTTCTGTATCACAGTTATGGGGCAGTACTGACCTAGCCAACTGCTCTTGTAGGAACCATGAAGTGACCAATAGGTGCCCTGTAGCTGTCAGTGGCTCCTCCCTCCTGCTATTTGCACATTGCCGTTTGCTCATGTCGCACAGACCCACATCTGCTTCTTTTCTTTCCTCCATTTACCCAGCGTCATGTGTCAGTTCAGTGTGGTTGAGAGTAAAAGTGCCACATTTCCATCCGAGAAACAGCGCCATCTGCTGGACGATAGCGTCCTAGAGTCACAGAGCCCTGTCAGGAACCAATCGCAGACCCCCGTGTTTACCAATGGCATTTCCTTAGGTAAGTGCACCATTTTCTTCACTCCTTTGCCAATAACTGTACCGGCATCTCCCATCCTACCACTCACTTTTCCTTTCTGTTATGGCATCGACTGAATCATATTCCCATTGAGAAATGGATTTAGAAGGTCGGGGAATTGGGTGGACAGTGAGTGAGATTCTCCATTAGCTAGATGTTTGGTCGGCTAAGGGTCGTACGTATGAGAAGGCTTTTGGGTCGGGAAGGGGGGATTTTGTTGTTGCTGGAAGATATATTCATGTTTGCTGTTTAAACAATTGCCAGTGTCCGAGCACGAGTAAGTATAAGCATTCCTTAGTGACGTCACAATGGAGCTGGACACACTGTGTCTTTTTTGCATAAATAAATCGCTTAGAATCAGCAGAGAGCGAGTGGTTGGCAATGTTGCCCCCCCATGAGTTCACGAGTTATGGCTCATTCGCAGCATTCCTTAGTGATGTCACAATGGAGCCGGACACTGAGTGCATTCTCTGTTTGATTACTTTAAACTCTAAGGACAATTGATGTCTTTTTTGGATAAATATATAGCTAAAAATCAGCAGAAAGAGCGCAAGTGGTCGGCAACGTCCCCCCCCCCCACGAGTTCACGAGTTTTGACTCATTTGCAGCATTCCTTAGTGACGTCACAATGGAGCCTGACACTGGGTGCATTCTCTGTTCGATTACTTTAAACTCTACTGACGTATTAAATTATGTCTTTTTTGGATAAATAAAAAGCTAAAAATCGGCCAAAAGAGCGCGAGTGGTTGGGAGTGTTTCCCCCCCTTCATAAGTTCATGAGTTATGGCTCATTCGCAGTATTCCTTAGTGACATCACAATGGAGCCTAACACTGGGTGTATTCTCTGTATAAATAGCTAAAAATCAGCAGAAAGAGCACAAGTGGTTGGCAATGCCCCCCCCCCCCATAAGTTATGGCTCATTTGCAGTATTCCTTAGTGACGTCACAATGTAGCCAGACACTCTGTGTATTCTCTGTACAATTACTATAAATTCTACAGACATATTAATTATGTCTTTTTTGGATAAATAAATCGCAAAAAATCAGCAGAAAGAGGTGAGTGGTTGGCAACGCCCACCCCCCCCCCATGAGTTATGGTTAATTTGTAGTATTCCTTAGTGACGTCACAATGGAGCTGGACACTCTGTGGATTCTCTGTTCGATTACTATAAACTCTACAGGCAACGTGCCCCCCCCCCCCATGAGTTCATGAGTTGTGGCTCATTCGCAGCATTCCTCAGTGACGTCACAGTGAGGCCTGACACTGGGTGCATTCTCTGTTCGATTACTTTAAACTCTACGGACATATTAAATGATGTATTTTTTGAATAAATAAATCGCTAAAAATCAGCAGAAAGAGTGGTTGGCAACGTGCCCGCCCATGAGTTCATGAGTTTCAGCTCATTCGCAGCATTCCTTAGTGACGTCACAATGGAGCATATTAAATTATGTCTTTTTTGGATAAATAAATAGCAAAAATCAGCAAGTGCTTGGCATGCCCCCCTTCCCCCATGAGTTTACGAGTTATGGCTCATTCGCAGCATTCCTTAGTGACGTCACAATGGAGCTGGGCACTGTGTATATTCTCTGTTCGATTACTTTAAACTCTATGGACATATTAAATTATGTCTTTTTTGGATAAATAAATAGCTAAAGAGCGCGAGTGGTTGGCAACGCCCCCCACCCCATGAGTTATGGCTCATTCGCAGCATTCGGAGAAAGGCAGTTACATAAGCGCTGGCTATCACACTCTATTTCTCTGGCCGATGACAGACGGCAGTAATTGCGAATAGAAACCCTTAGCAACTAAGCGACTGAGATTTTCTCAGTTTGGGCTAAAAATAATATTTACTAGGAGAAACGAGGCGTGCGAAGAGGCGATCCGTGACTGCCCCGGCTCTGGCGCTGATAGGTGAGGTATCTGGTTGGCACAATTCTCCATGATCTCAAGCCCAGTTGGGGGGGGGGGAGCTGTAGCCTCTGATCATGATGCACGGGGGAGTTAATGAAATTTTGCCCCATAACCGCAAACTGGGGGGATAGGTGGCTCTTGCCCCCACCTGAATAACCTAAGGCTACAGAGATAGAGAACAGATACAGCTTTTTTAGACTGATTTGAGGTCCCTGGAGTGACATTCCATATGCCCAGTCCCTGCTGCAACAGGTCATGCAGGTTTGGAGCAACAAATTACTCAACCATTGGGTTGAGAGAAGGTCCAGTACCTCCCATTGCACCACCTCTACCACCATTACTACCTGGCTCAGCTCTATCAGATGCTTGTTGGCGGCTTTCTTTTCTAAACTCATGTATCCCCCATCCCCTCTGCTGATGGGTGGGGGTTGGGCATTCAGGAACAGCAGGTCGGGCTGGGTTGTTGTGTGGGTCAATAACTTTATCAACCAGCATCACTACTGCCCAAATCTCACTAAACAAGTTAGCTACAGTGGTGGTGGTGGTAGCCTTGGGCCTGCTTTTCATCAAGGTCTTCTTGAATGTTCGACAGTTGCCCAGTCACAGCCGTAAACTCAGTATCAAGCTCTTTTTTATACTGAGGTATCATCTGACCAACCTGAAAAACCTGAAGCGAATGTCCCAGGAGGAATGGGCCCAGACTCTCCTGAACACAGTGCAAAGCTGGAGTGCACTTGCCCCAAAAGGCTTTGGTGAAGGACGTGAATACTTGGGCAAAGCACTGGATATTCTCCGTCATCTAACAGCTCAGATACCTTGGTACCTCAACCAAGTGATTAGGTTAAAGAGAACTCTCGGATGGACCCCTCCTTTCTGCACCAGATGTTTGATAAGAAGACCAGACTCTGAAGGGTCCATCCACCGACTCCACTCTTCACTCCACTTTGTATTCATGGAACAGGAGAAGCCAAATTCCTGGAATCGTCTTCACCCAGTGAATAAATGAGATAGGAAATATTTAACGTCTCCCCTTGCTGGGGGGAAAGACAACAGAGGACGTGTATCTTGGCCAACGATGGGCCGACCGGCTGTTGATGGACGTGGATTATGATAAGGCCGCGGGCAGGTTCCCTGCTGACCACATGAGACATTTGCATCTTCTCTTATTTCGCTAACGGGGAGAGAAGCTGTCATCCCAGGAAGCCCTTGCACAAACATCTGTCCAGTTGTGTCGGTCGGAGAACATTAGTCTAACAGAAAACACACTCGGCGGGGAGCGGGGCGTAAAATGAGACGGTTGTGGGAATAGCCCGAAACAGAGCTCTATTCTAGTGGTGGGAAGTGCCGGTGTGGTTGTATAAACAAAGATACTGTGCGCCGTCCAATCACGCAAGGATCCAGTAAGGGGTTTATGTTCATGATGCTCCTGCACTTAAGAGGTCGATTTGGGTCTTTAACAGAGATATAACCCCCACCCAAAGGCAAACCAATATGAAATTTCCCAGAGTGCTCTACTGAGCACTTTTGCAATTTACATTCGTTATTTTTTCTGGTTTTCGAGAGTTTTCAAGTATTTGCGCCAAATCGGTTCGGGATTTGACCTTTTTCTGCGGGATTTCGATTCACCTGAATCCACGTGCCTGGCCAACCTTGGATCGTATCCTCAAAATCACGTGAATTCTTGTCAGGCAATTTGCTAATTAGGATCGGGAAGGGTTAAACCCTTTCCGGTTTAATTTTAACCCTTTCCGGATGCTAATTAGCGTATGCTAATTAGGACTCGGTTCTGCCGGGATCGTGGATTCGGCCGAAACCGAATCCATAAAAAAAAAAGGCTGGATTCGGCCCAAATCCCGAACCGAATCCGGGATTCGCTGCATTCCTAGTTCGGCCGAATCCAAAAATAGAGGATTTGGTGCTTCCCTGTTTTCAAGCGAATATAGTGAATTTGAAACAACAGCGCCACCCTGTGGTTATTGCAGCCAACTGGCAACTGAAAATGGATTTATTGAGAAAAGAAACATCTTGTGATGTTGAGCTGATTAGAAACCGAAGCTGGTGAGCAGAGAAGAGTCAACTGAAGTTCTCATGGTCAGTTCGAAGCAGAGCAGCACCAAATGACTTTCCCCTGCTAACCAAATTAATATTCGGCTGACAGTAGGCTAAAAAGACAACAGGTGGCGCTGTTGTTTTACATTCATTATATTAGTTGTTATAAAACTGCTAATATCTTGAAAATTAGAAAAAGTAACTCTACATGGAGTGCATGGTGGAACGGGACTGTTTGCCCAGTGACATGGATGCATTTCTGCCCATGTATTTATATTTATAAGGCAAAAGGGTATCTATTATGGCAATCTCTATTCATCTTTATTGTATTTCTACCCTTTTTGTATTTTAGGGAGCAGTGAAAGCTCAGAATTCAGTGAAGAGGTGTCTGCTGGGCTCGACAGGTAGGTCTTTGCCAAATATGACTTATTATTCAGTAGAATCCAATGAAGGTGATCTGAGATGGATGCATTTGGCCATAATTACTCTACGTGGTCAATTCTTGGCATCAAACCTTAGGCCAAAGCTACTAGTTGGGCTCCTTAGCGATGTCCTTATGGTTCCTATTGACAGGAACCCTGCACAAATCTTGACACACTAAAGACTTTTTGGGTCAAGAACCAACATTTTGCCAGTTTTATGCATATGTAGACATCACATTCAGCCATCGTTCCAAGAGTATCTCAAGAGTGACCTCCAAGCTGGGCTTCTAGGAGAATCTAAGGGACAGAATATGGGTTCTTCCTTGGTGCCCATTGGGAAACCCTTGGATAAGATCTACCTGGTAGAAGGAGATAGTTCCGAGCCATATACCTATTGTCTTTACACACTAAAGACTTTTTGGGTCGAGACCCAACATTTTGCCAGTTTTATGCCTATGTAGACATCACATTCAGCCATCGTTCCAAGAGTATCTCAAGAGTGACCTCCAAGCTGGGCTTCTAGGAGAATCTAAGGGACAGAATATGGGTTCTTCCCCAATATCTCTTATGGGGCTCGAGCCTGGGCCCCCCCATTGGGCAACAATTGTACAAATAGGAATTATAGAGAAGCCAGATGTCCCCCTTTTGTGTCTAAGTGTAATCGGTGTGTTAGTTTCGTCATGAGCTTTTGTGTGTGCTTCCTATCATAGCAAGTGCTTTATTGTGCGTTTGCGCCTCCACTCTGCCCACTATACACAACTAGGAACTGTAAGTAGCAGGTAGGTGGGCTCACTGCAGAACATTGGGGCTTTGTGGAATGGCAAAGTGGCCACCTGTCTCTGCCAAGATGGAATCATGGAGACTTTAGATAGATCTTTGCAAAGTGCAAGGCCAACTGAACTGGGGCCAAAATAAGAACTGGTTGGCCGGCCAGATTTTATCCATAAAGGCGGCCATACATGGGAAGATTCGATTGTTTGGTGAGGTCGCCAAGAGATATGCCCACCTAAAGGTTGCCAATATCAGGCTAATTCAATTGTTTGATCCTAGGGACAAACTGTCAAATTACAATGGCGGGCATGGGCGCTATCGGACCGAAGACCACATCAATGGTCCCCAATCCGATGGAAAAGCCCGATCAAGATCTGCCCAATTTTAGGCCAGATCTCAGTTGGGTAGGACCATCGGGGGTGTCCATATACTGCCAGATAATAATCGGTCTAAGGGACCCACATTGGCAGCTAAAATCTGCCCATGTATGGCCACCTCAAGTCTTGAAGTTAATGGTGACACTCGGCCAAACTTGCCCTGGTTCGATTACAATAGTTCCGAGCCATATACCTATGGTCTTCCTTGGTGCCCATTGGGAAAACCTTGGATAAGATGCACCTGGTAGAAGGAGATAGTTCCGAGCCATATACCTATGGTCCTTCTTGGTGCCCATTGGGAAACCCTTGGATAAGGTCTACCTGGTAGAAGGAGATAGTTCTGAGCCATATACCTATGGTCCTTCTTGGTGCCCATTGGGAAACCCTTGGATAAGATATACCTAGTAGAAGGAGATAGTTCCAAGCCATATACCTATGGTCTTCCTTAGTGCCCATTGGGAAACCCTTGGATAAAATACACCTGGTAGAAGGAGATAGTTCCGAGCCATATATAGTACCTATGGTCTTCCTTGGTGCCCATTGGGAAACCCTTGGATAAGAGAGTTCCGAGCCATATACCTATGGTCTTCCTTGGTGCCCATTGGGAAACCCTTGGATAAGATACACCTGGTAGAAGGAGATAGTTCGGAGCCATATACCTATGGTCTTCCTTGGTGCCCATTGGGAACCCCTTGGATAAGGTCTACCTGGTAGAAGGAGATAGTTCCGAGCCATATACCTATGGTCTTCCTTGGTGCCCATTGGGAAACCCTTGGATAAGGTCTACCTGGTAGAAGGAGATAGTTCGATTACAATAGTTCCGAGCCATATACCTACGGTCTTCCTTGGTGCCCATTGGGAAACCTTTGGATAAGATGCACCTGGTAGAAGGAGATAGTTCCGAGCCATATACCTATGGTCCTTCTTGGTGCCCATTGGGAAACCCTTGGATAAGGTCTACCTGGTAGAAGGAGATAGTTCCGAGCCATATACCTATGGTCCTTCTTGGTGCCCATTGGGAAACCCTTGGATAAGATCTACCTGGTAGGAGGAGATAGTTCCGAGCCATATACCTATGGTCTTCCTTGGTGCCCATTGGGAAACCCTTGGATAAGATACACCTGGTAGAAGGAGATAGTTCGGAGCCATATACCTATGGTCTTCCTTGGTGCCCATTGGGAACCCCTTGGATAAGGTCTACCTGGTAGAAGGAGATAGTTCCGAGCCATATACCTATGGTCCTTCTTGGTGCCCATTGGGAAACCTTTGGATAAGGTCTACCTGGTAGAAGGAGATAGTTCCGAGCCATATACCTATGGTCTTCCTTGGTGCCCATTGGGAAACCCTTGGATAAGATACACCTGGTAGAAGGAGATAGTTCTGAGCCATATACCTATGGTCCTTCTTGGTGCCCATTGGATAAGATACACCTGGTAGAAGGAGATAGTTCCGAGCCATATACTTATGGTCCTTCTTGGTGCCTATTGGGAAACCCTTGGATAAGATCTACCTGGTCGGAGGATATTCCTTGGAACACACAACTAGGAGAGCAGATAGGGGTGCAGCTGACAGAAGAGGTTCATGGGGTACCAGAAGAGGTTCATGGGAGTTGGGCGGTACCAGAATTTCCAGAACTCTTATTCAAAGCCTTGAATGCCGTAGAAAAGCCCTTGATGCCAGATATGTACCTTTTCCTCAGGGTTTCGGAACCTTTGCCTACCCCATGCCCCAACTGGTAGTTCAATCCTTACTCCAACCCCCTGGGGTAACTGGGCGGAGTCCTATGATGCTATGCAATAACTAGCCGAATCCATGCATGCTACTTGGGTAATGCTTTTCCAGCTCGATGCTCAGTGTTAGAACTCATGTTTAAATTTGCAAACAGGGGTCGATTGTATGCCACCCTGGGACCCAACTGGCGGGTTCCCGTTCGGAATTCTCCCAGAAGTCGCAGCTGTGTTTACAGGTACATTTAGGTGGTGGGTCTCACACTTTCAATCTGCATGCCTGAAATTCTTACTTACGTCCTGAAATCTCATAAGCCTCACTGGTGTCCTAACTGGCGGCCCTCCAGCTGTCGTACCTGGGGCTTGTCACTTACTGGCAGCTGCAGCGCCTCCTGTTGGACATGCCTGATAGTAGGACAATTCTCCCCTTCAACCTTTTTATTGATTTCTGTTTTTATATATTATATGCACAGGGCCTTCTATTCTTTGGGTTAAGGGCCCAGTGGGTTTCTGGGTATCTGAGCATTACTGCCCCATTATCATTTTATACCCCAACTAATCACATTTTTACTGAATCCACTCAATTGCCCCCTTTATTTAGTGCCAATACAGATATTATATCACATTCCCATCAGTCCCTGCCCCAGTGAGCTTACAATCTAAGGTCCCTATCACATTCCCATCAGTCCCTGCCCCAGTGAGCTTACAATCTAAGGTCCCTATCCCATTCCCATCAGTCCCTGCCCCAGTGAGCTTACAATCTAAGGTCCCTATCACATTCCCATCAGTCCCTGCCCCAGTGAGCTTACAATCTAAGGTCCCTATCCCATTCCCTTCAGTCCCTGCCCCAGTGAGCTTACAATCTAAGGTCCCTATCCCATTCCCATCAGCCCCTGCCCCAGTGAGCTTACAATTTAAGGTCCCTATCACATTCCCATCAGTCCCTGCCCCAGTGAGCTTACAATCTAAGGTCCCTATCCCATTCCCATCAGTCCCTGCCCCAGTGAGCTTACAATCTAAGGTCCCTATCACATTCCCATCAGTCCCTGCCCCAGTGAGCTTACAATCTAAGGTCCCTATCCCATTCCCTTCAGTCCCTGCCCCAGTGAGCTTACAATCTAAGGTCCCTATCCCATTCCCATCAGCCCCTGCCCCAGTGAGCTTACAATCTAAGGTCCCTATCCCATCATTCCCTGCCCCAGTGAGCTTACAATCTAAGGTCCCTATCACATTCCCATCAGTCCCTGCCCCAGTGAGCTTACAGTCTAAGGTCCCTATCCCATTCCCATCAGTCCCTGCCCCAGTGAGCTTACAGTCTAAGGTCCCTATCCCATTCCCATCAGTCCTTGCCCCAGTGAGCTTACAGTCTAAGGTCCCTATCCCATTCCCATCAGTCCCTGCCCCAGTGAGCTTACAGTCTAAGGTCCCTATCCCATTCCCATCAGTCCCTGCCCCAGTGAGCTTACAGTCTAAGGTCCCTATCCCATTCCCATCAGTCCCTGCCCCAGTGAGCTTACAATCTAAGGTCCCTATCCCATTCCCATCAGTCCCTGCCCCAGTGAGCTTACAATCTAAGGTCCCTATCACATTCCCATCAGCCCCTGTCCCGGTGAGCTTACAATCTAATGTTCCTATCCCATTCCCATCAGTCCCTGCCCCAGTGAGCTTAAAATCCAAGGTCCCTATCACATTCCCATCAGCCCCTGTCCCGGTGAGCTTACAATCTAATGTTCCTATCCCATTCCCATCAGTCCCTGCCCCAGTGAGCTTACAATCTAAGGTCCCTATCCCATTCCCATCAGCCCCTGCCCCAGTGAGCTTACAATCTAATGTTCCTATCCCATTCCCATCAGCCCCTGCCCCAGTGAGCTTACAATCTAAGGTCCCTATCACATGGGAGTCCTTGCATATGCCCAGGCTGGCTTGATCTGTGGCCCCAGCACTGCAAGGCAGTAATGCTGACCAATGAGCCTCCATATAAAGAACAGGGTATAAATGTGTTTGAAACATGATTTTATGTGACTGTGTAATGTTGGGGTTGGGGTTAGAGTTGGGGTTGGGGCACTTGCAGTAAGACAAGACATTGGGTTTAAAGGTTTTACCTATCTGTATAAAGAACTGTTTCTATTAAAGAGTTGGGAATGTTCTCATTAATTCTACTTGCACCCACTGAGGGGACCTAATGTAAGTCCCTAACCCACTGAGGGGACCATCAGGTTGCATGGCCAAGCGTCACAGTTTAACCTACTGTTGATATCCAAGTGGCGACTCTATTGAAATACCACCTTTAGGTTCTAACTATGGTGCCCATCTTCTAACGCCTTGCAGAGCAGGTCAGTGGCCCAAATGGCCATGAGTGATAGGATGCCCAGATGTACATGCAGGACAGCTTTGTATTGGGTGGTTGAACCCCTGGCCGAGCATAGAAAGCTCTAGGTGTCCCCAAGTCAGCACAAGTTCTTACACCTAATGACAAGTCAGTTCTCAAAGCAGTGATCCAATCCCAGGGAATGCGGAGCCCCCTCAAGTCACTCAATCATCCCCTAAAAACACTCACCGGCCCATTTCTTCAGACGGTAATTGGTGGATAGAGTGACCCAATGTCGCTTCAGTTGATGGCAAAGACAAAAGACCCCTGTTGAGTAGAGAGGGGCTTGGTTGCTGCTTTGGTGTTGGCTGAAGAGCACTGGAAAATTGGCTGCGCCCTGGCTCGGCCACTGCCCAACCCTACTGGGAACTGCAGAGAAGGGAAGCTTAAATCACTGGGGGGGCAGTTTGTCAGGAACATCTCTGTGAGCAAAAAATCTAATCTTCTACCCCATAATTTGTTTAATAGAAGAGGCACCACCCTGGGGCAGAAAGTTGGTGGTTTTGATCACCGAGGAAGACTTAAGGTGGCCATAAGCTATAAGATCCGCTCGCTTGGCAAGATCACCAAACCAGTGGATCTTTCCTAAGGTGGGCGATCTGTTTGCCCTCAGGGTTACAATGGCGGTTGGGAGTGAGAACCATATCAATGAGCCAATCTGGCCCCCCGATCTGATGGGAAAATCGGACCTTTTGACCAACATCTGGCTGAATTTTGCCCAGAAATTGGTCACGTAGGCCCATTGGGGGTCTCCATGTCTAAAGGAACCAAATCGGCAGCCCGTGTATGGCCACCTTACCAAATGTGCCCCCCCCCACCAGGGATTTAAGCTTTCCTTGTGCTTTATTTGTTCTAACGTTGACGTTGTTACTCCGTCCGCACATGTTTTTGTGTGTTTTTGTCTCTGTTATGTCTCCGATATCCATTCTCTCTCTCTGCCGAGACCCACACAAGGCACTTTGTTACTCTTTGGAATTCCAGAATGGGCAGGTTGTCCCCCCCCCCCAAAAAAATCTCATCCCTCTCTTGTTCTAAATTCATTATGTACCTGGAAATATCCCTATAAGGGACTGTAGAGTCTGAGTTTGTGGATATGAAAGTCAGGGCCGGCTCTGTACCGCACGTCTCTTTGTGTTTATCTCGTAGCTCGACGCGCTCAGAGCGGGCCAGCGCTTGGATACACACAGGAATGGCGACAGTACGGTAAGGGCAGATATTACGCCATTATGCATTATTAGTCAGGTTGCTCTGGGAAGGAGATGAACCTAGCCATGACACAAGCAGTGGTGCCACCAAGCCTGGCCTTCCACAGTGTCCAGTAATGTGACCACCACCACCACCACAGGAAGGCCAGGCTTGGTGGCACCACTGCTTGTGTCATGGCTAGGTTCAGGTTGATTGGCTGCTCTTGTGCACTTAATGTCTAATGTCCAACTCCACTCTGTGGCCACCAGTGGAGAACAACATCTGTGGGAACAAACCAGTGGCCTGCAGTTGGTGATTGGATGCCTGTATATGTGCCAGTCTCAACGATTGGCCTCACAAGCAGTCAGTGTTACTCAATCCTTCATAGGTTTGTTGGTGGCCACCACATTCCTTGTTTGTAGAACATGGAGCTTGATGCTCACTAGCAAGTTGATGTAAATACGCAGGGTTGACTTACCTGACCTTCCCTTTGTGCAGTCCCACCGGCGCATACAGCTCCTTCGTGGGAAGCTCATCTAGTGCCATTGCCATGGAGGGACCGCTCAGAAGGAAAACTCTGCAGAAAGAAGGGAAAAAGCCAACGGTGAGATATGAAAGACCACCATGATCCCCACCTTCATGATAACGCATGATTATGGTCTTTGAGTAGAGGTTTAATCTTAGTCTCTTTATGCCCCACCCACACAGGTCAGTTTGTAGGAGCATATAACCCCATGGAATCGTCTCATAGGTGGTGCCCATGAAATGGTTTGCCCCTTATACCCCAAATAATGTAGAGCACATACACCCCGTTATTAAACCATCATCACAGCATCCACCACTTATGTCAACCAGAAGCGACCTGTTGGGTGTAAGAAGCGTTTTGATAGCTGTGTTCCACAGCGGGGGGTACTTTTCCAAACCATATCCAACAAGGCTTTATAGATATTGTCCATCATTAACATCAGCCCCCCCCCCACCCCCAAGGACCATAATGCATTAGGGCCAAGGTTATTGAGGAAGAGTGAAGCATTTCATGGCTTAAATCTGTTGGGTGTAAGAGGCGTTTTGATGGCCGTGTTACACAGCTGAGGGTACTTTTCCGAACCATGTCCAAGAAGGCTTTATAGATATTGTCCATCATTAACATCAGCCCCCCCCATCCCCAAGGACCATAATGCATTAGGGCCAAGGTTATTGAGGCAGAGTGAAGCATTCCCTGGTTTGGACCATCTATTCTCTCTCTACAGCTCGCGTCCTGGACAAGGTACTGGGTGACCCTTTCTGGATCAACACTCCTGTACTTTGGGCCAAAGTCTTTAAGAGGCAATGAACGGAAACATGTAAGTGTTTTACTATTGGCCTAGAGGGCTATGGAATCATGGACACGGGGGCGTATACACTGCAGCCTAAATGCTGTATCCCATGGTTGAGCACTAATTGCCCCCTAAGAGTGCAAGTTTTGCAGACAGCATGACATCGGTAACTGGATCTCTGATTCTAAGAGACCTCCACAGTTGCCCTGATGGGATGGGGTGGAAGTACCTGTTTTGTATGGCTCATGGTTTCCTATTGGTTGGTAGTTCCCAAGGTGGGAGGGAACATCAACATCAACTCAACATCTACGATCCCCTTCAAGTACATCGATTCTCTCTCTCTCTTTTAGTACAAATCTACACCTAGTAAAAAGGTGTCCATACTGGGCTGGATGGTGGTACTGCCTGATGATCCAGAACATCCCAACATTTTCCAACTCAATAACCCAGATAAAGGTAACACTCAAGGCTTCCTAATGTGTTCATACGCCCTGCCAAGAACATGGAGTCCAAGATCCCTCCCAAGTTTCCCTTTAGTTCAATATACATAAAGTGGGGTGTTTGGGTTAAGGTTCTTCTTGGCTTCTCTATGGCTGAGGGCCACCAGAGGCCTTCTGTTCCACCCATAATCCATCCATTGAACTCTGGAACTCGAGATTTCATTGCAGGCTAGCGCTATGGGAGGGATGAGCAACTCCCAGCTGAGCTTTTTACTCCATAATGGGTTGATTCGGGGGGGGGCTGTAGATCGAACAACATGGCGGTAATGTGAAACGTCTGATTTCAGGCAATGTTTACAAGTTCCAGACCAGCTCCAGGTTCCACGCGATACTGTGGCACAAACATCTGGACGACGCCTGTAAAAGCACCCGGCCGCCAGTAAGTAACGTTTCCCGCACCCGCCCCCCCATTGTAAATAATACACGGCAAAGACCTGCTTGTTTATCGACCTTGCCCAATGAGATCTGACCACATTTGGCCAACTCCTTGATGTTTCCTTGGTTCCTTGGTGTAATCCTTAGTGATTGTTGGTGCCATGGCGAGATATCATCAGGCTTTTTCAGTCAAGACCCCCCCTACCCCTGGAGAGAGCCCCCTTGGCTAATAACAAGGGTACAGGTATCAGCCATAGTTAGAAGAATGCTAACCCAAACCAAATAACCAGGCTTTCTTAAGTATGTAGTAGACTAACCTTGTTGGTGGTCCAGTCGCTCATGTCCTAGTCCAATGGTTCCTAACCAGTGGCACGGGGGCAACTAACCCCTTGGATGTTGCTCCCAGTGGCCTCAAAGCAGGGGCTTATTTTTGAATTTTTGGAGGCATTAAGACCATGGGTACTGCCAAACAGAGCCTCCTGTAGGCTGCCAGTCCATATAGGGGTACAAATAACCAATCACAGTCCTTGTTTGGCAGCCCCAGGGGCCATAAGAAACCAAACCCAATGGGTTGGGCAAACAAGTATGGACAGACTACATGGAGAATGAGTTTCAGGCTTAACGGTTGATGTATTCATGTTGTTGGTCACCCCGCGGGCGCCATATTGATAAAGTGATGATGATTGTTTTCCCAGGTGCCCGCTAACCTCATGTCTTTTGAGTGAGCGGTTCGGTCCGTTTTTGGAATTGAAGTGCCAAATTACCCAGCCAAAGTGGATTTATACTGTAGGCAACGTAGCCAGAAGACTTTGCCCCTACGGAGTACAGAAGCCCTTCTCTGTTCCACTATAAAGTGGACATCCAAGATGGATGCACATAGGAGGGGGAAGGTAAAGCAGCCCTGATTGGCCGAAGGCGCATGATATCATTTAGAACCATGGAACTGCTTTGTGTACCGGAACAGCCTATTGGCCCATGTTGGGTTGAAGCCTCTCTCTGACAGACACGATACTAACAGTGTTACTTACAGTGTCAATTGGATTGGACGTCGGAATCCGCATTTTTATAAGTCGACTTGCACTGATTGGCTCGGCATTGTGGCTGGCTCCGCCTTTTGACAATTAGGAGAACCCGCTTTGGATTTACCCCTCGATGTTTTGTGACCAGTACCAAACCCGTGGATTGGGGCACAAACTGTAAATACAGTAAATAGGCTTTTAACTTAATTTTTTTTAATCGAAAGACACTAAAATTGTATTTCATTTTCTCTGTGGTAACGAATTTGCCTGCGACGTAACGACGAGACGTTATTTTTATTTACTACATTAGTATAAGAACGTAGGGGCTGGTTGGACCCGCGAAGATAACATCTTTTTTTATTGTGCGAGTGATATTATTTATACTTTAGAACTTGGCTGTGGGGTACGGGAGCGCCCCCAGAAGGGGCATCCTGGGCGGGGTACGTGGGCGCCCCCAGAAGGGGGCATCCTGGGCGGGGTACATGGGCGCCCAGAAGGGGGGATACTGGGCAGAGTACGTGGGCGCCCAGAAGGGGGCATCCTGGGCGGGGTACGTGGGCACCCAGAAGGGGGGATCCTGGGCGGGGTACATGGGCGCCCAGAAGGGGGGATACTGGGCAGAGTACATGGGCGCCCAGAAGGGGGCATCCTGGGCGGGGTACGTGGGCGCCCCCAGAAGGGGGGATCCTGGGCGGGGTACGTGGGCGCCCCCAGAAGGGGGGATCCTGGGCGGGGTACGTGGGCGCCCAGAAGGGGGCATCCTGGGCGGGGTACGTGGGCGCCCAGAAGGGGGCATCCTGGGCGGGGTACGTGGGCGCCCAGAAGGGGGCATCCTGGGCGGGGTACAAGGGCTCAGTGCCCCTCCTCCTGGAGGCTTCACACCAGCAAAGGAAATAATCACACGTCAGAACTGCCCCACTGCTCGTTATTGATTTATAAATAGCCTAATGGTACCCCAAAAATGAGCTTCAACCCCCCCCAAGTATTTATTTACAATGACTGTTTACACCACAGAGTGTAAGCACTTCCGGGGCAAGGACTGATACTGGGAATGCCGTATAATCATGTAAAAGAGGTGGGGGATATGTGGGCAGGGCCAGAACTAGGCGAAGGCAAAAGAGGTACCTACCTCTTCTGAACCCTCTAACTCATAGGAGCATTGGATCAGGAGTAAGAGTTGTGCCAGGTAGACAGGAAAGAGGAGTTGCCAAGCGGGTCCATGTTGGGTGGAGTGAGGCCGGGAGGATTTTCCTTGGGCGCCCCATTATGTTGGCCCAGCTCTGTATATTGGAGCTATATATAAGGGATAATACTAGGGGGCAGAAGACTTGGCTTCCAAGGCATGGAAAGCCTTATCAGGAGCTGAGTGGGTCTCTACGACCAGATCGAGGACTGCAGTTGTCCACCCGATTGGTGGATCTCCGTTGGCTTGGCAGTTTGACCGAACCAATGGAACCTGTTCACAACAAACGCCATCGATTTCAATGAGTTGAGCTTCTGAGCCATAGGACTTCATCCCACCCAACCGCCAGAATTCTGAGGGCAATTTCTGTGAAGTCGTGGTCAATGGCTGACTTGGTCAAAAAGTTAAACTTGATGGACTTGTCTGTTTTTTTTTCAACCTCATCTGTTAAATCACTTGGGGGAAATTTTATAATAACAGAGCCCTTCTGATCCCTTCCATGAAGCCCCGCCCCCTTACACAGCATAACCACTGCAATATTTAATGTACTAAAACGGACAAGAGGTAGGTTCTCCTGATATCCGGTGGGTTGCTAGGGAGCACAGGCAGCCCACGTTGCTAGGGACGGACACAGACACTGACACTCATCCCTTTAAGATGTTTTTACCTACTGAGTTTACTAAGACGAGTTTGTGGTTTACCCGCTAAAGGAATCGTTTCCACATATCGTTGTCTCGTTTAACATTCCCGGGTGATTTTTTTGAATTTTTACACCAATAAATGTGAATTGTAAACTTTGCAGCTTGTGTAACGCTCGTCATTCTATGGATATTTTGGAAGATTTATGGGAAAAAAAGGGGGTTTGGTCCAAAATGGGCCTTGGGATGGACGGGTGTAACTATAGGGGTCGCAGACTCCACAACTCCAGGGAGAGGCAAGAGCGACCATAGGCCTTCCCTATTTTATGTGGGTTTGGGTGGGGTCCAAAAAAAATTTGCAGTGGAACCCAAGTCCCTGAAGTTGAGCCTCTGACCCGGAAGGTAAATGAATGTTGGTCGGCCAAAAAGAAAGCGAAGAGAGGCCACATCTACGCTCAACGTACGGAATAATGTTTGAAGAGGCCTCCATTTTGGCCCATCACGCAGACCATTGGGTGTGGCCAAGTTGAAAGCCAATGTCAGTAGGGTTGCCACCTTTTCCATGGAAATTTACCGTCCGATGATGTGGAGGCGGGACTTAAAGTGGGCGGGGCTGTGATGCAAAGGGGGAAGAGCTGCTATATTGTCAGGAAAACTGGAAGAGGCAATGGGCGGGATGGAGGCGGAATTGGGACTGGCCAGAGACAGAATATTAGGGGTTAATACCAGCTAAGACTTGGCTGGCCCACCTACTGATTCTCACACCCACATATAGCTACAGTAATTAATAATACCTCACTCTAGTTCATATGTATTGCTTTATTAAAGGTTCAAAAAACAACAATTAAAAATTGAATGAAAAATAATTGTCCAAAATTTATTTTGAGGGAGGGGCTTATTCAGGTGACTGCAGGTCATACTGCCCACGCACACATTCCAGTTCTTACATCCAGTGACCCTGGGGGGATTAGCGCAACAATTGCACAAGTGCCAATCCTTTGTCTCCCTTAGCTCACGTTCTCCCACGGTTCTCGTCTCACCTTAGTCATGTTCTCCCACCGGTTCTTGTCTCTCCTTAGTCACGTTCTCCCATTGGTTCTTGTCTCTCCTTAGTCACGTTCTCCCACTGGTTCTTGTCTCTCCTTAGTCGCATTCTCCTACCGGTTAAAGAGTGGAACAATCTCACCCGAATCGGTGACACAGACTTTCCTGTCCGCTGGTTTTCTCCCTCCGTTTGGATTCTTGTCTCCCTTAGCTCACGTTCTTCCACGGTTCTTGTCTGTCTTTAGTCGCATTCTCCCACCAGTTCTCATCTCTTCTTAGCTCACGTTCTCCCACGGCTCTCGTTTATTTTTACTCACATTTTCCCACCAGTTCTTGTCTCTCCTTAGTCGCGTTCTCCCACTGGTTCTCACCTCTCCTTTGTTGCGTTCTCCCACCGGTTCTCATCTCTCCTTAGCTCACGTTCTCCCACGGTTCTCGTTTATCCTTAGTCGCATTTTCCCACTGGTTCTCATCTCTCCTTAGTTGCGTTCTCCCCTCTCCTTAGTTGCGTTCTCCCACCGGTTCTCATCTCTCCTTAGTCGCATTCTCCCACTGGTTCTCACCTCTCCTTTGTTGCATTTTCCCACAGGTTCTCTTCTCTCCTTAGTCGCATTCTCTCACCAGTTCTCGTCTCTCCTTAGTTGCGTTCTGCCACCGGTTCTCATCTCTCCTTAGTTGCGTTCTCCCACCGGTTCTCCTCTCTCCTTAGTCGCATTCTCCCATGGTTCCGTCTCTCTTTAGTCACGTTCTCCAACCGGTCCTCGTCTCTCCTTAGCTCACGTTCTCCCACGGTTCTCGTTTATCCTTAGTCGCGTTCCCCACTGGTTCTTGTCTCTCCTTAGTTGCGTTCTCCCACCGGTTCTTATCTCTCCTTAGTCGCGTTCTCCCACCGGTTCTCATCTCTCCTTAGTTGCGTTCTCCCACCGGTTCTCATCTCTCCTTAGTCGCGTTCTCCCACCGGTTCTCATCTCTTCTTAGTCACGTTCTCCCACCGGTTCTCATCTCTCCTTAGTCGCATTCTCCCATGGTTCTCGTCTCTCTTTAGTCACGTTCTCCCACTGGTTCTCATCTCTCCTTAGTCGCATTCCCCACTGGTTCTTGTCTCTCCTTAGTTGCGTTCTCCCACCGGTTCTTATCTCTCCTTAGTCGCGTTCTCCCACTGGTTCTCATCTCTCCTTAGTCCCGTTCTCCCATGGTTCTCATCTCTCCTTTGTCGCATACTCCCACCAGTTCTCATCTCTCCTTTGTCGCGTTCTCCCACCTGTTCTCGTATATGTTAAGAAGTTACTTGCGCCTCTCCTACACAATATGGCGCTTCCTGCTATTACCGCGTGTGTTCCAGAGTGGAATGCATAGGCAAATTATACTTAAATTACTGTAGATTATAATACGATCGAATTGATCAGATTATTGCTATAGTAGTTGTTGTGCCAATGTGATAATCCCAATGGCTGCACCAAACTAAAGGATTGGCACTTGTACAATTGTTGCGCTAATCTTGTGATGTTGCTGAACTGTAGGTGGTGCTGCTGTTTAAATTTCATATTAACGTTTTAAAAACTGCTAATATCTTGTAAACTAGGGAGGAAAAACACAAACAAAGGGCTACACACACACAATGGCCGCACAAATGATCAGAAGAGCTGGATGTGACTTCCTTATCTGCCAACGCACTGTCGAGGTCTGGTTTACAGTAAATGTTTTCTCTATTTTGGGCACCAGGGGGCGCCAGTACTGAATTTTCCGGTTTCGGTACGATTTGTACTTGGTAATCTGTTATATACACACAGAGCCCCAGTGTGCCGGGTCTGTATTTGTGGTGATATAATATACAGTATGGTCATTTTTCAATATTCACTATATCCCTATATGTACTTTATTCACTATATATTATAAGGAACCCCTCGGGACTTATAATATCCCTATATGTTACAATGGGGGGCACTTTATTCACTATATATTATAAGGAACCCCTCGGGGACTTATAATATCCCTATATGTTACAATAGGGGGCACTTTATTCACTATATATTATAAGGAACTCCTCGGGGGCTTATAATATCCCTATATGTTACAATAGGGGGCACTTTATTCACTATATATTATAAGGAACCCCTCGGGGACTTATAATATCCCTATATGTTACAATAGGGGGCACTTTATTCACTATATATTATAAGGAACTCCTCGGGGGCTTATAATATCCCTATATGTTACAATAGGGGGCACTTTATTCACTATATATTATAAGGAACCCCTCGGGGAAAGAGAAACATGTGGATCCTGTTGGGTTGGGGGGATGGAGGGCACGGAGCTACCAGTTTTTCCTGTCCAGCAAATGCCCGTGATTGGCTCACTGACTGACTCCCAATTACAATGTAGTGTTCTTGTCCAACCCCACCCGGGGCTCATACAATGCATGGGAGCTGCTGGGAATGGTCCGTAGAGCAGCCCCAAGGCCCCAGCCATTCAGGTAAGTGGCAAAAAAAAAATGTTTTTGATCCTTTGGGGTAATGGCACCCTGAGTAACCTTGTACCTCTATGGGGACCCCCTATTAATAAGAAAGTGTCACCCAAAAACACTGGGTGTTATGCACTTGAGCAGTTATTGTCCACCTTAAACTGCCCCAGGCACTGGGGTAACAGAGTCTATTGTCCCCATGGAGATGCACCCACTGTCACTGTGCCTGTCCCTTTCCCTTCCCTGCACTGCTGGTTCTGACTCCTGATACAACTCCCCAATATCCATTCATCCCTCATTCTCACTGGGTTTATAGTTATGTGTAACTGTCACTGTCCCTTTCCCTTCCCTGCACTGCTGGTTCTGACTCCTGATACAACTCCCCAATATCCATTCATCCCTCATTCTCACTGGGTTTATAGTTATGTGTAACTGTCACTGTCCCTTTCCCTTCCCTGCACTGCTGGTTCTGACTCCTGATACAACTCCCCAATACCCATTCATTCCTCATTCTCACTGGGTTTATAGTTATGTGTAACTGTCACTGTCCCTTTCCCTTCCCTGCACTGCTGGTTCTGACTCCTGATACAACTCCCCAATATCCATTCATTCCTCATTCTCACTGGGTTTATAGTTATGTGTAACTGTCACTGTGTCTGTCCCTTTCCCTTCCCTGCACTGCTGGTTCTGACTCCTGATACAACTCCCCAATATCCATTCATCCCTCATTCTCACTGGGTTTATAGTTATGTGTAACTGTCACTGTGTCTGTCCCTTCCCTTCCCTGCACTGCTGGTTCTGACTCCTGATACAACTCCCCAATACCCATTCATTCCTCATTCTCACTGGGTTTATAGTTATGTGTAACTGTCACTGTGTCTGTCCCTTTCCCTTCCCTGCACTGCTGGTTCTGACTCCTGATACAACTCCCCAATACCCATTCATTCCTCATTCTCACTGGGTTTATAGTTATGTGTAACTGTCACTGTGTCTGTCCCTTTCCCTTCCCTGCACTGCTGGTTCTGACTCCTGATACAACTCCCCAATATCCATTCATTCCTCATTCTCACTGGGTTTATAGTTATGTGTAACTGTCACTGTGTCTGTCCCTTTCCCTTCCCTGCACTGCTGGTTCTGACTCCTGATACAACTCCCCAATATCCATTCATTCCTCATTCTCACTGGGTTTATAGTTATGTGTAACTGTCACTGTGTCTGTCCCTTTCCCTTCCCTGCACTGCTGGTTCTGACTCCTGATACAACTCCCCAATATCCATTCATTCCTCATTCTCACTGGGTTTATAGTTATGTGTAACTGTCACTGTGTCTGTCCCTTTCCCTTCCCTGCACTGCTGGTTCTGACTCCTGATACAACTCCCCAATATCCATTCATTGGGGATACCACCAGATAATAAAACCTCTCTTTCCCCCCAATATCGCAGATCTCTGTACATTACACACGGGGCTGCAGAATAGACTACAGGACACAATATGAATTCCTTGGGGAGGTTTAGGCTCTTTGCCTGCACGGTTGGCATCACCTGCTTTGTTCTGTCCTTCAACCCGTACCGCTGGCAGAACCTCTGGCACCTGGTGGGGACAAGCATGGATCCGCTTCCGACCTGCAGAGGACAATTGGCCGAAGATACCATTACGCCATTAAAGGACCACAGAACCTTTATAATTGCTCCGTACGTGGACAACAGAGAGAGGAACATCATCCGGATCTTGGGGATCGTTCATACGGAAGTGAAGGAACTCTACTGTTACTTCTGCTGTGCCAAAGCCACCGTCCTCCAACACAAAGCAGAAATAGATATCCATGTAGATCGGTTTGGCTTCCCCTATGGTCTGGCCGATATCATCTGTGCCGAGCCCCCCGACTGCAGAGTGGCCCACGTCGCCCTTGATGGGTCTCCAACTGCAGACTTTGCCAGCCTCACTGTATTCCCAATCAGGAACAGGGAGCCGGGCGTACCGACGGCCAACTTCACCGTCTGCATCTCCGCCATGTTTGGGAATTACAGCAACGTCCTGCAGTTCATCCAGACCATTGAAATGTATAAGATACTGGGCGCCCAAAAAGTCACGGTCTACCTGAACAACTGTAGCCGACAGATGGAGGAGGTCCTTCAGTACTACACCGAGGAAGGGACGGTGGAGGTGATCCCCTGGCACATTCAGCGATATCTTAAGGTCTCTCATAATTGGCAATATCCCGACGATGGCACGGAAATTGGTTATTATGGGCAGATATCGGCGCTAAATGACTGTTTGTACAGAAACATGTACTCTAGCAAGTTTGTTGTACTCAACGACCAGGATGAAATAATTCTGCCTTTCAAGCACCGGACTTGGGACACCATGATGGAAAGTCTTCAACGGGAAAACCCCAACGTGGGAATCTTCCTCTTCGAGAACCATCTATTCCCTCACGCCGCCCTGACCGATGGCAACTTCCCCGACACCTCCAGGTGGAACGGGATCCCGGGGTTTAACCTACTCCGACACACACTGCGAGAGCCAAACAGACCCGATCACTTCAACTCGAGGAAAATGATCATGGACCCGAGGGCGGTGATCCAAACGTCTGTCCACTCTGTTCTCAAACAATACAAAGACTCCATGTTTGTCTCTTTAGAGAGCGCCATGGTTTATCACTGCAGAGACTCCCAACAGGAACATTTAAATAGATCGTCACTGATCGAGGACACCAATATATGGCGCTTTAACGAGACGCTAATCCGGAACGTCAACGATATGCTGAACCGCTTCTTAAAATAAACAGAACGTTCATCCTATTCGTTTATAAACTGCTGCTATCTTGAAATCTAGGAAATAATGTGAATTCCCTTTGAGGGTCTTCATCTCCTTTGGTTGGTTATAGGTGGGACCAGGATGCAGTGGGGGTCCTCTATACAATTTAGCCTGGGGGAGGTGCTCTATGAACCCAGTATGTGCAATAAATGTCATTTTTTAATGTCCTGGTCCTTCACTGACTGCAAAGACTCATGGTGGTAACAGGGTTGGACTGGGCTGGTGGGGACATTGGGAAAAAAGCCAGGAGGCCCCAACTCAAACCCAAGACATACCTGTAAGTACTGTCGCTCCCTCGCTGCCGTCCCTCCCCCAATCACAGTGAAGTAAGTCTAGGTGCATGTGGGGGGTGGGTGGATTACTGGGTGGGTAGATTACTGGGTGGGTGTGGGGGGGGGGTGGGTGACTGGGTGGATGACTGGGTGGATCACTGGGTGGGTGGATGACTGGGTGGGTGGGTGGATGACTGGGTGGGTGGATGACTGGGTGGGTGACTGGGTGGGTGGGTGGGTGGATGACTGGGTGGGTGGGTGGATGACTGGGTGGGTGGGTGAGTGGGTGGGTTGATTGGGTGGGTGGGTAGGTGAGTTGATTGGGTGGGTGGGTGGGTGGGTGAGTGGATGACTGGGTGGGTGGATGTTTGGATGGGTGGGTGAGTGGATGACTGGGTGGATGTGTGGATGACTGGGTGGGTGGATGTGTGGATGACTGGGTAGGTGGGTGGATGTGTGGATGACTGGGTGGGTGGATGTGTGGATGACTGGGTGGGTGGGTGAGTGGATGACTGGGTGGGTGGATGTTTGGATGGGTGGGTGAGTGGATGACTGGGTGGATGTGTGGATGACTGGGTGGGTGGATGTGTGGATGACTGGGTAGGTGGGTGGATGTGTGGATGACTGGGTGGGTGGATGTGTGGATGACTGGGTGGGTGGGTGAGTGGATGACTGGGTGGGCAAGTGGATGTCTGGGTGAGTGGATGACTGGGTGGGTGGTTGGACAAGCCTTGATTTGTGGACAGACCACAAAGGTCAGGGCCTAGGTCACTTGCTGGCCACCAGTGCAGCCAGTCAGTAAGGGGGCGTGGTGATCGCCAGGGGTGGGGGTTCGAGTGCCTAGAGGGGAAGGGGAGGAGCAAATGTGCAGGGGGGAGAAGGGACCTCCTGGGGTGGTGGTCCCCTAAACAATGTGTGGGTGCCCCTGGGGCAGCAGCCTAGGTGGGCCTTGGCTAAAGGCCACACAGTCAGGCACACAGGCTGGCACCCAACTGACCCGTGCCAAGGATATTATTTGTGTGGCATAAACATTATTGTACTTATGGATATCATAAGAAATGTATGAATGGCATTCTGGGAAACAGCATATTAATTCATGTTATTTTCTGGAGCTGCAATGCTTTATGGCAAAGATAAAAGTACTGTAGCCGCTAAACTGTCACTGTGAGCAGGAACTGCTTCGCTCATTGGCTATTGCCGTCATTATGCCCTTTGGCCAGCAGAGGGCAGGGCAGTTACAGTTTTGAATGAATAAAACTGGGAATGGGGAATAGAAATCACCAGCAAATGTGCAATTGTCTCCGATGGGAAATGTAACGGTTTCATGGCAAAAATACTTATCTGCCGTAAAGGGGGTGTCAGCCAAAAACCAAATGTTGCCCAATGAAACAAAATGTGATTCTAAGCACCTCCCCATTATCCATTTATAAAAACATTCACTGGTTTGTACCTGGGTACCCCTGGAACTATAGCGGGGTGACTGTTACCCCAATGTTTCTATATATCTGTAACCTTGTTATGGGCTAAGGGGGCCCAGCCTGAAGGCCAGTTAGGGGGGGATTTGGGGTGAGTGCTTATTTGTGCCCTGGGTACCCCTGGAACTATAGTGGGGTGACTGTTACCCCAATGTTTCTATATATCTGTAACCTTGTTATGGGCTAAGGGGGCCCAGCCTGAAGGCCAGTTAGGGGGGGATTTGGGGTGAGTGCTTATTTGTGCCCTGGGTACCCCTGGAACTATAGCGGGGTGACTGTTACCCCAATGTTTCTATATATCTGTAACCTTGTTATGGGCTAAGGGGGCCCAGCCTGAAGGCCAGTTAGGGGGGATTTGGGGTGAGTGCTTATTTGTGCCCTGGGTACCCCTGGAACTATAGCGGGGTGACTGTTACCCCAATGTTTCTATATATCTGTAACCTTGTTATGGGCTAAGGGGGCCCAGCCTGAAGGCCAGTTAGGGGGGGATTTGGGGTGAGTGCTTATTTGTGCCCTGGGTACCCCTGGAACTATAGCGGGGTGACTGTTACCCCAATGTTTCTATATATCTGTAACCTTGTTATGAGCTAATGTAGAAGAAGGAGGAGTAAAAACAAACAATATAGAAGCCGGTGCCGCTGTTTATATGGAAATATAACAAATATCGGGGGGGGGGGGGGGGGGTTGGCTCTGTTACAACCAGTTTTTCCTGTTATTTAAGGGGACCTCGTGCCTCCTGTACTGTATTTGCTTTGGAAACATGATCATCGCTTAATGGTAATTAAACCTTATTAAGGGCAGGGCCGGTCCTGATCTGAGCTACAGACTCACAATATACAATATATTTATCACACAAGGGTAATTAGCAATTAATTCACATGACATGTTATTGTTACCTTTTTATTACTAAAAACTTTCTGGCCCTTGGCTATTTGCATTCCAGTCTTGGTTGCTAGGGTAATTAGGGCCCCGGCAACCAGATGGCTGACATTGCAAGCTGGAAAGCTGCTGAATAAGAAGCTAAATAACGCAAAAGCCACAAATAATAAAAAATGAAGACCAATTGCAAATTTTCTCAGAACATTCCTCTCTGGGGCAGTGCATTTAAAAAGCGAAAATTCAGTGGTAAGCCTGAGGAAGCTGGTTCAGCGAAACGCGTCAGGCAAGGGGTAGGACTTTCCAGCTACATGGGTTCCCTTTTTATTCTATACTAGGGATGCATCGAATCCACCATTTTAGGATCTGGCTGAATAAGGAAGAGTTAGAGAGAACCACGCGTTTCGAGCGCAGTGATAAAGGTTCCAATTCCGTGTTTATCAGTGACAAAAAGTCACGTGATTTTGGTTTCGGTTCCTGCTAAATCCCAGACTGAATTCGGTGCATCCCTATACTATGTCGATCATTTTTAAAGGGTAAATATACCTAAACAACCTATTAAAAAAATGTTCTACTGCATGGGGTGCTACGTATATACATAATACTGCATTTTACCTATATATATGTTTTTATCTCTCACTGGTTTAATTTGGGAAGTTGGACTTTGTATCCATGGACATTTTACTCTGCCTAGCAACTGAGGAACTGGGAATAAGTACAATGCCCATAGCATGGCCAAGAGGACTGCATATCGGAGACCAGGGTTCCCATATTCAGTTAAAAAGGGTCTTTTTTTCCTGTTTGGCCAATTATTAGAGGGTGCGGCTGCAACCATAGTAACGGAGCGTGAGCCGGGGAGGGGCCACTTACTGGAGAATTTTTGGAACCGCAGGTTCCATCTCAAGTGACCAAACAAGAAAGACTATGAGCATCAGTTGTCAGTAGCAGGAGTGGCTCTTTATTGGTTTAATACTTGATGACTGATTGATTGAGATATTATCTCCTGCAGAGGGAGGGTGGGGGTTACAAGCACCTTATTGACTTATCCCATGATTGTGCATTAGAAGTTGAGAAGTTTGTGTGTCCCATTCATACATAAGTATCATAAGTACTTCATCTGCACTGGATTCAGTTATAAATGTAAGGATAATCAAGGGTGATTGCCCTAGGGGTGGGGATGCTTTGTCAACAGCGGGAAATCTCCCATGGGCCTTCAAAAATACCTTTGCATCAGGGAATACTAGTTACATGTCTAAAATTATATGCTAGAGAAAGATTGGTCATTGGTCAAACCTCTACCTGTCCCATCTGGTCCCGTTTTTTGCCCTTGAAGAAGCACCCCAGGCTTCTTCTCCAAAAGTTAGAAGCCACAATATCTGCAAAGGAACCCAAAGCATGTGCCAACATCTGCCCAATATCTGTTACTGGCATACAGATCAACGCAAGATGGTGGCCTGAAGATCAGAAGATCTGTTGAACACTGGCATAAAGCTCAATGCAAGATGGTGGCCTGAAGATCTGTTGAACACTGGCATAAAGCTCAATGCAAGATGGTGGCCTGAAGATCTGTTAAACACTGGCATAAAGATCAATGCAAGATGGTGGCCTGAAGATCTGTTAAACACTGGCATAAAGATCAATGCAAGATGGTGGCCTGAAGATCTGTTAAACACTGGCATAAAGATCAATGCAAGATGGTGGCCTGAAGATCAGAAGATCTGTTGAACACTGGCATAAAGATCAACGCAAGATGGTGGCCTGAAGATCTGTTAAACACTGGCATAAAGATCAATGCAAGATGGTGGCCTGAAGATCAGAAGATCTGTTGAACACTGGCATAAAGATCAATGCAAGATGGTGGCCTGAAGATCTGTTAAACACTGGCATAAAGATCAACGCAAGATGGTGGCCTGAAGATCTGTTAAACACTGGCATAAAGATCAATGCAAGATGGTGGCCTGAAGATCAGAAGATCTGTTGAACACTGGCATAAAGATCAATGCAAGATGGTGGCCTGAAGATCTGTTAAACACTGGCATAAAGATCAACGCAAGATGGTGGCCTGAAGATCTGTTAAACACTGGCATAAAGATCAATGCAAGATGGTGGCCTGAAGATCAGAAGATCTGTTGAACACTGGCATAAAGATCAATGCAAGATGGTGGCCTGAAGATCTGTTAAACACTGGCATAAAGATCAACGCAAGATGGTGGCCTGAAGATCTGTTAAACACTGGCATAAAGATCAATGCAAGATGGTGGCCTGAAGATCTGTTCAACACTGGCATAAATATCAACGTAAGACAGTGGCCTGAAGATCAGTTAAACGCAAGATGGTGGCCTGAAGATCAGAGGATCTGTTAAACACTGGCATAAAGATTAACACAAGATGGTGGTCTAAAGATCAGAAGATCTGTTGAACACTGGCATAAAGCTCAATGCAAGATGGTGGCCTGAAGATCTGTTGAACACTGGCATAAAGCTCAATGCAAGATGGTGGCCTGAAGATCTGTTAAACACTGGCATAAAGATCAATGCAAGATGGTGGCCTGAAGATCTGTTAAACACTGGCATAAAGATCAATGCAAGATGGTGGCCTGAAGATCAGAAGATCTGTTGAACACTGGCATAAAGATCAACGCAAGATGGTGGCCTGAAGATCTGTTAAACACTGGCATAAAGATCAATGCAAGATGGTGGCCTGAAGATCAGAAGATCTGTTGAACACTGGCATAAAGATCAATGCAAGATGGTGGCCTGAAGATCTGTTAAACACTGGCATAAAGATCAACGCAAGATGGTGGCCTGAAGATCTGTTAAACACTGGCATAAAGATCAATGCAAGATGGTGGCCTGAAGATCAGAAGATCTGTTGAACACTGGCATAAAGATCAATGCAAGATGGTGGCCTGAAGATCTGTTAAACACTGGCATAAAGATCAACGCAAGATGGTGGCCTGAAGATCTGTTAAACACTGGCATAAAGATCAATGCAAGATGGTGGCCTGAAGATCAGAAGATCTGTTGAACACTGGCATAAAGATCAATGCAAGATGGTGGCCTGAAGATCTGTTAAACACTGGCATAAAGATCAACGCAAGATGGTGGCCTGAAGATCTGTTAAACACTGGCATAAAGATCAATGCAAGATGGTGGCCTGAAGATCTGTTCAACACTGGCATAAATATCAACGTAAGACAGTGGCCTGAAGATCAGTTAAACGCAAGATGGTGGCCTGAAGATCAGAGGATCTGTTAAACACTGGCATAAAGATTAACACAAGATGGTGGTCTAAAGATCAGAAGATCTGTTAAACACAAGATGGTGGCCTGAAGATCAGAAGATCTGTTGAACACTGGCATAAAGATCAACGTAAGACAGTGGCCTGAAGATCAGAAGATCTGTTAAACACAAGATGGTGGCCTGAAGATCAGAAGATCTGTTGAACACTGGCATAAAGATCAACACAAGATGATGGCCTGAAGATCAGAAGATCTGTTGAACACTGGCATAAAGATCAACGTAAGACAGTGGCCTGAAGATCAGAAGATCTGTTAAACACAAGATGGTGGCCTGAAGATCAGAAGATCTGTTGAACACTGGCATAAAGATCAACGTAAGACAGTGGCCTGAAGATCAGAAGATCTGTTAAACACAAGATGGTGGCCTGAAGATCAGAAGATCTGTTGAACACTGGCATAAAGATCAACACAAGATGATGGCCTGAAGATCAGAAGATCTGTTGAACACTGGCATAAAGATCAACACAAGATGATGGCCTGAAGATCAGAAGATCTGTTAAACACTGGCATAAAGCTCAAGGCAAGACGGAGGCCTGAAGATCAGAAGATGTCCTCCACAAACTTGGTCACGTCTAAAGGCGGGCACAAAATGGTAGCCATTGTTTTCTAAACCGCATAGAACCACCATTTGACCAGATCCAATGGACACACTTACATGAAACAAATGAACTACATTGACCAAATTTTGGCCTTACAATCCCAATCAAGGTTCTATTTGATGGCCTCTAATACTTTTTAAAATAAGGAACGGGACTCTGTAGGGGTAGCCATCATCGTCCCTTCTGCTGACCCTGGTGATGGAGCCATGCTCCAATGCTATAGGCCCAGGTGTCGATGGTGTCCAATTCTTTCTCTTACAGAAACCCATTCGCCTGGCTCGAGAGTCGAGGTTGATGATTAGGGTCCAGATTTGGTTCTGGATTCGTGTGTGTGGTGTATCTGGTATTTGGTTATTCTGTCCGGTCCAATCCTAATGTGGGCCGTCCTACCAAAATCATTCATGGAGGCTTCAATAAAAAAAATCTTTGGGGGTCGCACCCCCATGGTGAGATGAGGAGTTGGGTAGCTTGGAGTAGCCTTTGGGTGACAGTGGAAGGTAGCAACTCTCTCCAGTGGGAATCAAGGGGCAAGTTGGCCACAGCGGCTACATATACTAGCGAGGGCCAAAACAAAGGATGTAGAACGGGATGGAGATTTGCTTTAATCTAAAAAGGGAGTGGCAGCGAGCACCTTATCCCCGCTGGCAAATAAAACTGTTTGTTTTGTAAATGCGGAAGGGCTGCCCCCTCCCCTCAGCTTCTCAATGTCAGACGGAGACCTGCACCTCCATAGGGGACACGCCGGGGCTACTCCTGCCATGGAGAATGGGGGTATCGACCCCCACGGGAGGGGTCTGTGTTTGTGCAAGACTTGCACCCTTCTGCTCATCAACAACTCCCTTCTGCTTGCACATTTTCACGGTTTCAATGGCTCAGCCTGAAGGTAAGGTTGGGTTGGCCGCCCCGGCACACACAGCTGTTCCAATGCCACAGGTACATGATCATTGCTCCAGGTAGTAGCGTATAGAGTAGCAAATTAAATACAAACACACCCAATTGGATTGTATAGCCATTAGTACAGATTAGCAGAACATACCCAATTGAATTGTATAGGCATTAGTAGATATTAGCAAAACATACCCAATTGGATTGTACAGTCATTAGTAGATATTAGCAGAACATACCCAACTGGATTGTATAGGCATTAGTAGATATTAGCAGAACATACCCAATTGGATTGTACGGCCATTAGTATGTATTAGCAGAATATACCCTACTGAATTGTATAGGCATTAGTACGTATTAGCAGAACATACCCAACTGAATTGTATAGGCATTAGTACGTATTAGCAGAACATACCCAATCGGATTGTATAGGCATTAGTACGGATTAGCAGAACATACCAAATCGGATTGTATAGCCATTAGTACGTATTAGCAGAACATACCCAATTGGATTGTATAGCCATTAGTACATATTAGCAGAGCATACCCAATTGGATTGTATAGCCATTAGTACGTATTAGCAGAACATACCCAATTGGATTGTATAGCCATTAGTACATATTAGCAGAGCATACCCAATTGGATTGTATAGCCATTAGTACGTATTAGCAGAACATACCCAATTGGATTGTATAGGCATTAGTACGTATTAGCAGAACGTACCCAATTGGATTGTATAGGCATTAGTACGTATTAGCAGAACATACCCAATTGGATTGTATAGGCATTAGTACGTATTAGCAGAACATACCCAACTGAATTGTATAGGCATTAGTACGTATTAGCAGAACATACCCAATCGGATTGTATAGGCATTAGTACGGATTAGCAGAACATACCCAATCGGATTGTATAGGCATTAGTACGTATTAGCAGAACATACCCAATTGGATTGTATAGCCATTAGTACTTTTAGCAGAACATACCCAATTGCATTGTATAGGCATTAGTACGTATTAGCAGAACATACCCAATTGGATTGTATAGCCATTAGAACGTATAAGTTAAACATACCTAATCTGATTATATAGCCATTAGTATGGATTAGCAAAATACACCCAATCGGATTGTATGGCCATTAGTACGTATAAGTTAAACATACCTAATCTGATTATATAGCCATTAGTACGGATTAGCAGAACATACCCAATCGGATTGTATGGCCATTAGTACGGATTAGCAGAACATACCCAATTGGATGCCCTTTTGGTAGGTGGAATGGCCCCTAGCAGATGTGAGAGGGGCCACGCTCCTGTTCCAGAGAAACGTCAACTGATGTTTCTCCGCTCACTTACTTCCATTTCTAAGCAGATTTACATCACATGACGTTTCTTTTCTCAGGAAATCATTTTTCAGCCAAATGACCAGCAGGGGGCGCTGTTATATTCACATAAAAGCTGTTACTATCTTGAACACTAGTTCTGCAGCGGGTCGGGTACCGCCCAAAAACAGTAGGGTCCAAGCGGGTAATGCAGATTGCGGGTCCAGGTTTCAAAAATGAGTTCCGTGCAGGACTCTAGGTCACGTTTTCCCCACTCGGCAGAAAATGCAGCTAGTGAGTAGGGGAAATTTTTCGCCCGGGCATGGATTTGCGGTGAATTTTCGCATTTCGCAATTGGCGGATTTATTTGTGAAACAGCAGGAAATATTTGCCCCCCCCCTCTTTTAAACCACACCCACTTCAGTTATCACAAGAACTTTTAAGACCATACCCACATTAATGGTGGTCACTAGTAATAAGCGAATCTGTCCCATTTTGTGCTTTGGCGAAAAAGTCTTGAAACTGTGAAAATATTTGAGAAAAAAATTGTGAAACGCGACTTTTTTTTGACGCACGCCCCAAATTTTTTCCCCTGTGAATTTTTGGGCCCATTTCTCAAAAATATCAGCCAATTGCGAAAGCCCTGTGTGTCCAAAAAATGTTGCGTTTCGCAAATTTTCCGCCGTTACGCGATCTTTTTCCCAGTTTCGAGAATCTTTCGGCAAAGCGAAACGGGACAGATTTGCTCATCGCTACTGACCTCCATTAATGTGGGTATGGCCTTAAAAGTTCTTGTGGAAACTTGGGTGTGGTTTGAAGTGGGTGTGGTTTAAAAGGGGGGGAGTGGTCAAAACAGGCAGATTCTGGTTTACTCGCACTGTAGGATGTGCATCACTTGGAATAACAATCAGAGAAGGGAAGACACACCTACATATGAGAAACCCCACCCACTTACCCATCATTCCATGTATGTGCGTCAGGCGGAATAACTGAATCAGAGAAGGCAAGACACACCTACATATGAGAAACCCCACCCACTTACCCATCATTCCATGTATGTGCGTCACGTGAAATAACTGAATCAGAGAAGGCAAGACACACCTACATATGAGAAACCCCACCCACTTACCCATCATTCCATGTATGTGCGTCAGGCGGAATAACTGAATCAGAGAAGGCAAGACACACCTACATATGAGAAACCCCACCCACTTACCCATCATTCCATGTATGTGTGTCACGTGAAATAACTGAATCAGAGAAGGCAAGACACACCTACATATGAGAAACCCCACCCACTTACCCATCATTCCATGTATGTGCGTCAGGCGGAATAACTGAATCAGAGAAGGCAAGACACACCTACATATGAGAAACCCCACCCACTTACCCATCATTCCATGTATGTGTGTCAAGTGAAATAACTGAATCAGAGAAGGCAAGACACACCTACATATGAGAAACTCCACCCACTTACCCATCATTCCATGTATGTGCGTCACATGGCAGTTACCATTTACTGGTATACATAGTTACAATTCCTGTTAGTTACTATACCCGAACCCAGTAGTTACTATACCCGCACCCAGTAGTTACTATACCCGCGCCCAGTAGTTACTATAGCCGCACCCAGTAGTTACTATACCCACACACAGTAGTTACTATACATGTGCAAAGCAGTTACTATACACATTTACTGGTATACATAGTTACAATTCCTGTTAGTTACTATACCCGTGCCCAGTAGTTACTATACCCGCGCCCAGTAGTTACTATACCCGCGCCCAGTAGTTACTATACCCACACACAGTAGTTACTATACATGTGCAAAGCAGTTACTATACACATTTACTGGTATACATAGTTACAATTCCTGTTAGTTACTATACCCGTGCCCAGTAGTTACTATACCCGCGCCCAGTAGTTACTATAGCCGCGCCCAGTAGTTACTATACCCACACACAGTAGTTACTATACATGTACAAAGCAGTTACTATACACATTTACTGGTATACATAGTTACAATTCCTGTTAGTTACTATACCCGTGCCCAGAAGCTACTATACCCGTGCCCAGTAGTTACTATACCCACACCCAGTAGTTACTATACCCGCGCCCAGTAGTTACTATAGCCGCACCCAGTAGTTACTATACCCGCGCCCAGTAGTTACTATAGCCGCACCCAGTAGTTACTATACCCGCGCCCAGTAGTTACTATAGCCGCACCCAGTAGTTACTATACCCGCGCCCAGTAGTTACTATAGCCGCACCCAGTAGTTACTATAGCCGCACCCAGTAGTTACTATACCCACACACAGTAGTTACTATACATGTACAAAGCAGTTACTATACACATTTACTGGTATACATAGTTACAATTCCTGTTAGTTACTATACCCGTGCCCAGTAGTTACTATACCCGTGCCCAGTAGTTACTATAGCCGCGCCCAGTAGTTACTATAGCCGCGCCCAGTAGTTACTATAGCCGCGCCCAGTAGTTACTATAGCCACACACAGTAGTTACTATACATGTACAAAGCAGTTACTATACACATTTACTGGTATACATAGTTACAATTCCTGTTAGTTACTATACCCGTGCCCAGTAGTTACTATACCCACACACAGTAGTTACTATACCCACACACAGTAGTTACTATACCCGTGCCCAGTAGTTACTATACCAACACACAGTAAGTAGAAAGCACGAGTATCTCAGGGCAGGTACGGAGCAGTTGTGAGGTTGCGCCCTGTTGTAAGTGCAAGTTGGACCGGGAGTAGGGCGACGCCAACATAACGGGTAGATGAGGGCACAACTAGGTCAGTAGCTGGCAGTTAAGTAAATACCTCACAGTCCTGATAAGATCTCTGTAGAAGGAAATAGGCCTCCTACAGCCCCGGGGCCCCTGGAACACGCACAGAATTTACTTGCGCTTTCTCTTGCTCTGCGCTGATAACAGAAATACAAAAGGGCTCATTTACACAAGGGTGTAGGGGCAAAGGGCAAAGAAACTGCCCCCGGTACTGACTGGCACCAACAGGCGGGTACCGGCTCCACCAGCGCAGTCTCACCCCCAACTCACCTCCCCACACTTTATACTAACGTTCTCGATTGGCTGATGGGGGGAGGGGCAGGCCTGTAGCCCCTCCCCCACCCCATGGTAGTTACTCAGTGCAGGGCAGGCATGAAGTACCCACTCCCCAGCATTAGATCTGACTATACCCGCGCCCAGTACTTACTATACCCGCGCCCAGTACTTACTATATCTGTGCCCAGTACTTACTATATCTGTGCCCAGTACTTACTATATCTGTGCCCAGTACTTACTATATCTGTGCCCAGTACTTACTATACCTACACACAGTAGTTACTATACCCACGCCAAGTGGTTACTATATCCACACACAGTACTTTCTATACCCGTGCCCAGTAGTTACTAAACCCACGCCCAGTAGTTACTATACCCACGCCCAGTAGTTACTATACCCACGCCCAGTAGTTACTATACCCACGCCCAGTACTTACTATACCCGCGCCCAGTACTTACTATATCTGTGCCCAGTACTTACTATATCTGTGCCCAGTACTTACTATATCTGTGCCCAGTACTTACTATATCTGTGCCCAGTACTTACTATATCTGTGCCCAGTACTTACTATACCCGCGCCCAGTACTTACTATATCTGTGCCCAGTACTTACTATACCCACACACAGTACTTACTATACACACACAGTACTTACTATACCCACACACAGTACTTACTATACCCACACACAGTACTTACTATACACACACACAGTACTTACTATACCCACGCCAAGTTGTTACTATGCCCACACACAGTAGTTACTATACACACACACAGTACTTACTATACACACACACACACAGTACCTACTATACACACACACACAGTACTTACTATACACACACACACAGTACTTACTATACCCACACCCAGTAGTTACTATACCCACACAAAGTACTTACTATACCCACACACAGTACTTTCTATACCCGTGCCCAGTAGTTACTAAACCCATGCCCAGTACTTACTATACCCACGCCCAGTAGTTACTATATCTGTGCCCAGTAGTTACTATATCTGTGCCCAGTAGTTACTATATCTGTGCCCAGTAGTTACTATATCTGTGCCCAGTAGTTACTATACCCGCGCCCAGTAGTTACTATACCCACGCCCAGTAGTTACTATACCCACACACAGTACTTATTATATCTGTGCCCAGTAGTTACTATACCCACACACAGTAGTTACTTTACCCGCGCCCAGAACCAATAACTGTATCTGTGCCCAGTAGTTACTATACCCACACACAGTAGTTACTATACCCACGCCCAGTACTTACTATACCCATGCCCAGTAGTTACTATACCCGAGCCCAGTAGTTACTATACCCGCGCCCAGTAGTTACTATACCCACGCCCAGTACTTACTATACCCACACACAGTAGTTACTATACCCACACACAGTAGTTACTATACCCACACACAGTAGTTACTATATCTGTGCCCAGTAGTTACTATACCCACACACAGTACTTACAATACCCACGCCCAGTAGTTACTATACCCATGCCCAGTAGTTACTATACCCACGCCCAGTAGTTACTATACCCACACACAGTAGTTACTATATCTGTGCCCAGTAGTTACTATACCCACACACAGTACTTACAATACCCACGCCCAGTAGTTACTATACCCATGCCCAGTAGTTACTATACCCACGCCCAGTAGTTACTATACCCACGCCCAGTAGTTACAATACCCATGCCCAGTAGTTACTATACCCATGCCCAGTAGTTACTATACCCACACACAGTAGTTACTATACCCGCACCCAGAACCAATAACTATATCTGTGCCCAGTAGTTACTATACCCACACACAGTACTTACTATACCCGCGCCCAGTACTAACTATACCCGCGCCCATTACTAACTATATCTGTGCCCAGTAGTTACTATATCTGTGCCCAGTAGTTACTATATCTGTGCCCAGTAGTTACTATACCCACGCCCAGTAGTTACTATACCCACGCCCAGTAGTTACTATACCCATGCCCAGTAGTTACTATACCCACACACAGTACTTATTATATCTGTGCCCAGTAGTTACTATACCCACACACAGTACTTACTATACCCACGCCCAGTAGTTACTATACCCACGCCAAGTGGTTACTATACCCACACCCAGTGGTTACTATACCCACACACAGTAGTTACTATACCCACACACAGTAGTTACTATACCCACACACAGTAGTTACTATACCCACACACAGTAGTTACTATACCCACACACAGTAGTTACTATACCCATGCCCAGTAGTTACTATACCCACTCCCAGTAGTTACTATACCCACTCCCAGTAGTTACTATACCCACACACAGTACTTATTATATCTGTGCCCAGTAGTTACTATACCCACACACAGTACTTATTATATCTGTGCCCAGTAGTTACTATACCCACACACAGTACTTACTATACCCACGCCCAGTAGTTACTATACCCGCGCCCAGTAGATACTATACCCACGCCAAGTGGTTACTATACCCACACCCAGTGGTTACTATACCCACACACAGTAGTTACTATACCCACACACAGTAGTTACTATACCCACACACAGTAGTTACTATACCCACACACAGTAGTTACTATACCCATGCCCAGTAGTTACTATACCCATGCCCAGTAGTGACTATACCCATGCCCAGTAGTTACTATACCCACTCCCAGTAGTTACTATACCCACACACAGTACTTATTATATCTGTGCCCAGTAGTTACTATACCCACACACAGTACTTTACCCGCGCCCAGTACTTACTATACCTGCGCCCAGAACCAATAACTATATTTGTGCCCAGTAGTTACTATACCCACGCCCAGTAGTTACTATACCCACGCCCAGTAGTTACTATACCCACGCCCAGTAGTTACTATACCCACGCCCAGTAGTTACTATACCCACGCCCAGTAGTTACTATACCCACACACAGTAGTTACTATACCCATGCCCAGTAGTTACTATACCCACAGACAGTACTTATTATATCTGTGCCCAGTAGTTACTATACCCACACACAGTAGTTACTATACCCACAGACAGTACTTATTATATCTGTGCCCAGTAGTTACTATACCCACACACAGTAGTTACTATACCCACGCCCAGTAGTTACTTTACCCATGCCCAGTAGTTACTATACCAACACACAGTAAGTAGAAAGCACGAGTATCTCAGGGCAGGTACGGAGCAGTTGTGAGGTTGCGCCCTGTTGTAAGTGCAAGTTGGACCGGGAGTAGGGCGACGCCAACATAACGGGTAGATGAGGGCACAACTAGGTCAGTAGCTGGCAGTTAAGTAAATACCTCACAGTCCTGATAAGATCTCTGTAGAAGGAAATAGGCCTCCTACAGCCCCGGGGCCCCTGGAACACGCACAGAATTTACTTGCGCTTTCTCTTGCTCTGCGCTGATAACAGAAATACAAAAGGGCTCATTTACACAAGGGTGTAGGGGCAAAGGGCAAAGAAAATGCCCCCGATACTGACTGGCACCAACAGGCGGGTACCGGCTCCACCAGCGCAGTCTCACCCCCAACTCACCTCCCCACACTTTATACTAACGTTCTCGATTGGCTGATGGGGGAGGGGCAGGCCTGTAGCCCCTCCCCCACCCCATGGTAGTTACTCAGTGCAGGGCAGGCATGAAGTACCCACTCCCCAGCATTAGATCTGACTATACCCGCGCCCAGTACTTACTATACCCGCGCCCAGTACTTACTATATCTGTGCCCAGTACTTACTATATCTGTGCCCAGTACTTACTATATCTGTGCCCAGTACTTACTATATCTGTGCCTAGTACTTACTATATCTGTGCCCAGTACTTACTATACCCACACACAGTAGTTACTATACACACACAGTACTTACTATACCCACACACAGTACTTACTATACCCACACACAGTACTTACTATACCCACACACAGTACTTACTATACCCACACACAGTACTTACTATACACACACACAGTACTTACTATACCCACGCCAAGTTGTTACTATGCCCACACACAGTAGTTACTATACACACACACAGTACTTACTATACACACACACACACAGTACCTACTATACACACACACACAGTACTTACTATACACACACACACAGTACTTACTATACCCACACCCAGTAGTTTACTATACCCACACACAGTACTTACTATACCCACACACAGTACTTTCTATAACCCGTGCCCAGTGTTACTAAACCCATGCCCAGTACTTACTATACCCACGCCCAGTAGTTACTATATCTGTGCCCAGTAGTTACTATATCTGTGCCCAGTAGTTACTATACCCACGCCCAGTAGTTACTATACCCACGCCCAGTAGTTACTATACCCACACACAGTACTTATTATATCTGTGCCCAGTAGTTACTATACCCACACACAGTACTTACTATACCCACGCCCAGTAGTTACTATACCCACGCCAAGTGGTTACTATACCCACACCCAGTGGTTACTATACCCACACACAGTAGTTACTTTACCCACGCCCAGTAGTTACTATACCCACACACAGTACTTATTATATCTGTGCCCAGTAGTTACTATACCCACACACAGTACTTACTATACCCACGCCCAGTAGTTACTATACCCACGCCAAGTGGTTACTATACCCACACACAGTAGTTACTATACCCACGCCCAGTAGTTACTTTACCCATGCCCAGTAGTTACTATACCAACACACAGTAAGTAGAAAGCACGAGTATCTCAGGGCAGGTACGGAGCAGTTGTGAGGTTGCGCCCTGTTGTAAGTGCAAGTTGGACCGGGAGTAGGGCGACGCCAACATAACGGGTAGATGAGGGCACAACTAGGTCAGTAGCTGGCAGTTAAGTAAATACCTCACAGTCCTGATAAGATCTCTGTAGAAGGAAATAGGCCTCCTACAGCCCCGGGGCCCCTGGAACACGCACAGAATTTACTTGCGCTTTCTCTTGCTCTGCGCTGATAACAGAAATACAAAAGGGCTCATTTACACAAGGGTGTAGGGGCAAAGGGCAAAGAAAATGCCCCCGATACTGACTGGCACCAACAGGCGGGTACCGGCTCCACCAGCGCAGTCTCACCCCCAACTCACCTCCCCACACTTTATACTAACGTTCTCGATTGGCTGATGGGGGGAGGGGCAGGCCTGTAGCCCCTCCCCCACCCCATGGTAGTTACTCAGTGCAGGGCAGGCATGAAGTACCCACTCCCCAGCATTAGATCTGACTATACCCGCGCCCAGTACTTACTATACCCGCGCCCAGTACTTACTATATCTGTGCCCAGTACTTACTATATCTGTGCCCAGTACTTACTATATCTGTGCCCAGTACTTACTATATCTGTGCCTAGTACTTACTATATCTGTGCCCAGTACTTACTATACCCACACACAGTAGTTACTATACACACACAGTACTTACTATACCCACACACAGTACTTACTATACCCACACACAGTACTTACTATACCCACACACAGTACTTACTATACCCACACACAGTACTTACTATACACACACACAGTACTTACTATACCCACGCCAAGTTGTTACTATGCCCACACACAGTAGTTACTATACACACACACAGTACTTACTATACACACACACACACAGTACCTACTATACACACACACACAGTACTTACTATACACACACACACAGTACTTACTATACCCACACCCAGTAGTTACTATACCCACACACAGTACTTACTATACCCACACACAGTACTTTCTATACCCGTGCCCAGTAGTTACTAAACCCATGCCCAGTACTTACTATACCCACGCCCAGTAGTTACTATATCTGTGCCCAGTAGTTACTATATCTGTGCCCAGTAGTTACTATACCCACGCCCAGTAGTTACTATACCCACGCCCAGTAGTTACTATACCCACACACAGTACTTATTATATCTGTGCCCAGTAGTTACTATACCCACACACAGTAGTTACTTTACCCGCGCCCAGAACCAATAACTGTATCTGTGCCCAGTAGTTACTATACCCACACACAGTAGTTACTATACCCACGCCCAGTACTTACTATACCCGAGCCCAGTAGTTACTATACCCGCGCCCAGTAGTTACTATACCCACACACAGTAGTTACTATACCCACACACAGTAGTTACTATATCTGTGCCCAGTAGTTACTATACCCACACACAGTACTTACAATACCCACGCCCAGTAGTTACTATACCCATGCCCAGTAGTTACTATACCCACGCCCAGTAGTTACTATACCCACACACAGTAGTTACTATATTTGTGCCCAGTAGTTACTATACCCACACACAGTACTTACAATACCCACGCCCAGTAGTTACTATACCCATGCCCAGTAGTTACTATACCCACGCCCAGTAGTTACTATACCCACACACAGTACTTACAATACCCATGCCCAGTAGTTACTATACCCATGCCCAGTAGTTACTATACCCACACACAGTAGTTACTATACCCGCACCCAGAACCAATAACTATATCTGTGCCCAGTAGTTACTATACCCACACACAGTACTTACTATACCCGCGCCCAGTACTAACTATACCCGCGCCCAGTACTAACTATATCTGTGCCCAGTAGTTACTATATCTGTGCCCAGTAGTTACTATATCTGTGCCCAGTAGTTACTATATCTGTGCCCAGTAGTTACTATACCCACGCCCAGTAGTTACTATACCCATGCCCAGTAGTTACTATACCCACACACAGTACTTATTATATCTGTGCCCAGTAGTTACTATACCCACACACAGTACTTACTATACCCACGCCCAGTAGTTACTATACCCGCGCCCAGTAGATACTATACCCACACCCAGTGGTTACTATACCCACACACAGTAGTTACTATACCCACACACAGTAGTTACTATACCCACACACAGTAGTTACTATACCCACACACAGTAGTTACTATACCCATGCCCAGTAGTTACTATACCCACTCCCAGTAGTTACTATACCCACTCCCAGTAGTTACTATACCCACTCCCAGTAGTTACTATACCCACACACAGTACTTACAATACCCACGCCCAGTAGTTACTATACCCATGCCCAGTAGTTACTATACCCACGCCCAGTAGTTACTATACCCACACACAGTACTTACAATACCCATGCCCAGTAGTTACTATACCCATGCCCAGTAGTTACTATACCCACACACAGTAGTTACTATACCCGCACCCAGAACCAATAACTATATCTGTGCCCAGTAGTTACTATACCCACACACAGTACTTACTATACCCGCGCCCAGTACTAACTATACCCGCGCCCAGTACTAACTATATCTGTGCCCAGTAGTTACTATATCTGTGCCCAGTAGTTACTATATCTGTGCCCAGTAGTTACTATATCTGTGCCCAGTAGTTACTATACCCACACACAGTACTTATTATATCTGTGCCCAGTAGTTACTATACCCACACACAGTACTTTACCCGCGCCCAGTACTTACTATACCTGCGCCCAGAACCAATAACTATATTTGTGCCCAGTAGTTACTATACCCACACACAGTACTTACTATATCCATGCCCAGTAGTTACTATACCCACGCCCAGTAGTTACTATACCCACGCCCAGTAGTTACTATACCCACGCCCAGTAGTTACTATACCCGCGCCCAGTACTTACTATACCCGCGCCCAGAACAAATAACTATATTTGTGCCCAGTACTTACTATACCATGCCCAGTAGTTACTATACCCACACACAGTAGTTACTTTACCCACGCCCAGTACTTACTATACCCGCACCCAGAACCAATAACTATATCTGTGCCCAGTAGTTACTATACCCACACACAGTACTTACTATACCCGCGCCCAGTACTTACTATACCCACGCCCAGTAGTTCCTATATCTGTGCCCAGTAGTTACTATATCTGTGCCCAGTAGTTACTATATCTGTGCCCAGTAGTTACTATACCCACACACAGTACTTACTATACCCACGCCCAGTAGTTACTATACCCACGCCCAGTAGTTACTATACCCACGCCCAGTAGATACTATACCCACACACAGTACTTTACCCGCGCCCAGTACTTACTATACCTGCGCCCAGAACCAATAACTATATTTGTGCCCAGTAGTTACTATACCCACACACATTACTTACTATATCCATGCCCAGTAGTTACTATACCCACGCCCAGTAGTTACTATACCCGCGCCCAGTACTTACTATACCCGCGCCCAGTACTTACTATACCCCCGCCCAGTACTTACTATACCCGCGCCCAGTACTTACTATACCCGCGCCCAGTACTTACTATACCCGCGCCCAGTACTTACTATACCCCCGCCCAGTACTTACTATACCCGCGCCCAGTACTTACTATACCCGCGCCCAGTACTTACTATACATGTACAAACCAGTTACTGTACACATTTACCGGTATGCATAGTTACTATATCTATAGGACTGACTGATTGGGGTCCCTGAGCTACAGGCCAAGCTGGAAAATCCAGTTGGTTGAGGAGCATAAGCCCTTTCATTAAAGGCAACATAAACCCTCTGAAGAAATGACCATATTATTTAATCTTCTAAACACTTATAAGATTGATTTTTTTGTACTTTTAAAAAAAATGAGCAGTTTTTTACACTAATGATGTAATAAATTTACAAAGAAAGCGCCCCCTGCTGTTCATAAATGAACTTGCCACGGAAAGAAGCCCCTTGTGACGCCGCGCCATTCAGAAAATAAAGTCGTTGGGCACAAAAGAGTCACCTGATATTGCCCTGGTCAGTGCTAAATTCATTTTCAGCCGAGCGGAGCCAGTCGGCCAAAATGAGCAGCAGGTGGCGCTGTGGTTTCAAGTTAATTATATTAAATGGCAAATAGCCAATGAGAAAGTGTCACCCAGGGCACATAACTCAAGTTCCACAAATTTCACTACAATGGGAGGCTCCTTTCCTAGGGCCACCCCCCCCATTCCCCCTCCCCATTCCCCCTCCCCATTCCCCCCCCCGAATAGTGGGCGTCGGCACTCCCCCCCCCCAATGGCAGCCGCAAGGAAGACATGCAGTATGTGGTGTGTGACGAGGGGAGGAGGGTTGGCGTTGGAGGGTTGACTGGGGTGGGGGACCCCCAAGACGGCAGGCCCAGTGGCCTGTGGACACCCCAATCCAACACTGCCTAAGATCATGGCCAGGGGATGTTCCTTAGACCAACAACTCTCAAATTCCCAATCCAGCAAGCACTCTACAGACCAGCAAGCGCTCCATACACTAAGCAAGCGCCCCATATGCCAGCAAGCGCTCCATACGCCAGCAAGCGCTCCATACGCCAGCAAGCGCCCCATACGCCAGAAAGCGCTCCATACACCAAGCAAGCACTCTATAGACCAGCAAGCGCTCCATACGCCAGCAAGCACTCTATAGACCAGCAAGCGCCCCATACACCAGCAAGCACTCTATAGACCAGCAAGCACTCTATAGACCAGCAAGCGCTCCATACACCAAGCAAGCGCCCCATACGCCAGCAAGCGCCCCATACGCCAGCAAGCGCTCTATAGACCAACAAGCGCTCCATACACCAAGCAAGCGCCCCATATGCCAGCAAGCGCTCTATAGACCAACAAGCGCTCCATACACCAAGCAAGCGCCCCATACGCCAGCAAGCGCTCTATAGACCAACAAGCGCCCCATACGCCAGCAAGCGCTCTATAGACCAACAAGCGCCCCATACGCCAGCAAGCACTCTATAGACCAGCAAGCGCTCCATACGCCAGCAAGCGCTCTATAGACCAACAAGCGCTCCATACGCCAGCAAGCGCTCCATATGCCAGCAAGTGCCCCATACGCCAGCAAGCGCCCCATACGCCAGCAAGCGCCCCATACGCCAGAAAGCGCTCTATAGACCAGCAAGCGCTCCATACACCAAGCAAGCACTCTATAGACCAGCAAGCGCTCTATAGACCAGCAAGCGCTCCATACACCAAGCAACCGCTCCATACGCCAGCAAGCGCCCCATACCCCAGCAAGCACTCTATAGACCATAGCATCGGTCAGTCACCTATCATAACTGTCTCTAGAATAGTCCCTCTCTCTGCTGTCAGCGCAACGCTCTCTTCCCTCCCTATAACAAATGAGCTCATTAAATAAAGCAGTTGGCAGTTGGCAAACACATGACGTGCAGCCGCGGCTCCCCCAGAACCAATTACATGGAAATAACAGAAAGCTTATGTTTGCTGAGAAACCAAATGGATTTCCATTTGGTTAATGTGTAAACCCCCCCCCCCCCCCCCCGGATGCCTGCTCAAACCCACTGCGCTCCTCGCACAACACTCTGTCGCTAAGGGCAATCTGGTAGAAACGCTTGGTGTGAGCATGATGATGGCACATCTGGCACCGACTGGGAACCACAGAGCCCAAGAGCATGGAGAGTGCCACCGACTGCAGAGAGTTGACTGCAGTGGTGCCAGGGTTGGCTGCATTGGTGCGAGAGTTGAATGCAGAGGTGCCAGGCCAGAATTGACTGCAGTGGTGCCAGGGTTGGCCGCAGTGGTGCCAGGCCAGAATTGACTGCAGTGGTGCCAGGGTTGGCTGCAGTGGTGCCAGGGTTGGCCGCAGTGGTGCCAGGGTTGGCCGCAGTGGTGCCAGGGTTGATTGCAGGATTGGCTGCAGTGGTGCCAGGGTTGGCTGCAGTGGTGCCAGGGTTGGCTGCAGTGGTGCCAGGGTTGGCCGCAGTGGTGCCAGGGTTGATTGCAGGATTGGCTGCAGTGGTGCCAGGGTTGGCTGCAGTGGTGCCAGGGTTGGCTGCAGTGGTGCCAGGGTTGATTGCAGTGGTGTCAGGGTTGATTGCAGGGTTGGCTGCAGTGGTGCCAGGGTTGGCCGCAGTGGTGCCAGGGTTGATTGCAGGGTTGGCTGCAGTGGTGCCAGGGTTGGCCGCAGTGGTGCCAGGGTTGATTGCAGGGTTGGCCGCAGTGGTGCCAGGGTTGATTGCAGTGGTGCCAGGGTTGATTGCAGGGTTGGCTGCAGTGGTGCCAGGGTTGGCTGCAGTGGTGCCAGGGTTGGCCGCAGTGGTGCCAGGGTTGATTGCAGGGTTGGCTGCAGTGGTGCCAGGGTTGATTGCAGGGTTGGCTGCAGTGGTGCCAGGGTTGGCCGCAGTGGTGCCAGGGTTGATTGCAGGGTTGGCTGCAGTGGTGCCAGGGTTGGCCGCAGTGGTGCCAGGGTTGATTGCAGGGTTGGCTGCAGTGGTGCCAGGGTTGGCTGCAGTGGTGCCAGGGTTGGCCGCAGTGGTGCCAGGGTTGATTGCAGGGTTGGCTGCAGTGGTGCCAGGGTTGGCCGCAGTGGTGCCAGGGTTGATTGCAGGGTTGGCTGCAGTGGTGCCAGGGTTGGCCGCAGTGGTGCCAGGGTTGATTGCAGGGTTGGCCGCAGTGGTGCCAGGGTTGATTGCAGGGTTGACTGCAGTGGTGCCAGGGTTGGCCGCAGTGGTGCCAGGGTTGATTGCAGGGTTGGCTGCAGTGGTGCCAGGGTTGGCCACAGTGGTGCCAGGTTTGATTGCAGGGTTGGCTGCAGTGGTGCCAGGGTTGATTGCAGGGTTGGCTGCAGTGGTGCCAGGGTTGGCCACAGTGGTGCCAGGGTTGATTGCAGGGTTGGCTGCAGTGGTGCCAGGGTTGATTGCAGGGTTGGCTGCAGTGGTGCCAGGGTTGGCCGCAGTGGTGCCAGGGTTGATTGCAGGGTTGGCTGCAGTGGTGCCAGGGTTGATTGCAGGGTTGGCTGCAGTGGTGCCAGGGTTGGCCACAGTGGTGCCAGGGTTGATTGCAGGGTTGGCCGCAGTGGTGCCAGGGTTGATTGCAGGGTTGGCTGCAGTGGTGCCAGGGTTGGCCGCAGTGGTGCCAGGGTTGATTGCAGGGTTGGCTGCAGTGGTGCCAGGGTTGGCCGCAGTGGTGCCAGGGTTGATTGCAGGGTTGGCTGCAGTGGTGCCAGGGTTGGCCGCAGTGGTGCCAGGGTTGATTGCAGGGTTGGCCGCAGTGGTGCCAGGGTTGATTGCAGGGTTGGCCGCAGTGGTGCCAGGGTTGATTGCAGGGTTGACTGCAATGGTGCCAGGGTTGGCCGCAGTGGTGCCAGGGTTGATTGCAGGGTTGGCTGCAGTGGTGCCAGGGTTGGCCACAGTGGTGCCAGGGTTGATTGCAGGGTTGGCTGCAGTGGTGCCAGGGTTGGCTGCAGTGGTGCCAGAAAAGGAATATTAGGTATAAAATCCCCTTTCTGAACTGTTTCGGCCCCATACTATGGAGGGAGGTCTAATATAATCAGGTAACTCATATAAAGGGCACAATGTAAATAACAGCCATTAGTGAGAGAAGCCCAGTCAGTAGCCCAGTCAGTAGCCGAGCTATAATGGGAGCTCACTCTGCCACTGTATTATTATTATTATTAACATTTATTTATAAAGCGCCAACATATCTCGCAGTGTGTACAATAAGTGGGTTCCATACATTGGGCATACAGAGTATTATTAACACAGACGATACGTAATGTAATAATACATCATAAAAATATATATATGTGCCATAGTATGATGCAGACAGTTTGCAATTGGTCTTAATGTTATTATTATTCTGTTATTTTAGTTATTTAGCTTTTTATTCAGCAACTGTCCAGTTTGGAATTTTAGCAGCTATCTGGTTGCTAGGGTCCAATTTAACCTAGCAACCAGGGAGTGGTTCAAATGAGAAACTGGAATAGGAATAGGGGAGGGGCTGAATAGAAAAAGTAGCAATAAAAAGTAACAATAACAATAAAACTGGAGCCTCACAGAGCAATAGGTTTTGGCTGCCAGGGTCAGTTATCCTGTTGCTAGGGCTCAAATTACCTTAGCAACTACGGAGTGGTTTGATTGAGAGGCTGGTATATGAATAGGGGAGGGGCTGAATAGAAAGATAAGGAATAAAAAGTAACAATAACAATAAAACTGGAGCCTCACAGAGCAATAGGTTTTGGCTGCCGGGGTCAGTGACCCCCATTTGAGAGCTGCAAAGAGGCAGAAGAAGAAATAATGAAAAAAGTTGAAAAAATAAATAATGAAGACCAAATGAAAAGTTGCTTAGAAATGTTCATTCTATATCATACTAAAAGTGACCGTGAATGTTAACCTTTGAAAAATGAAGACCAATGTCCAACCGTCTCCGAATCTTTCCCTCTACAACATACTAAAAGATAACTCAAAGATCAATATCCCCTTTACAAAAACAATAATATAGAGTTATAGCCCCCCCCCCCCCCGCTAATTGCTGTTTTCAGTAGCCTAGCATGTCAGGGGCTCATTAACACGACAATGGCCCAAGGACGCCTTCCCAACACAATCGCCGATGTTGTTTGGCTCCAGGCAAGGAGACTAGTTAGTCCTAGGAAAACTGGTTTAAACATATTGAGGAAATGGAACTGGTTTGACAGACAAGTGGATTCACATACCCTTATCCTTCCCATCCAAACATAAGAGTTCTTGACTGTCAGTTGGGGGCGGAGACAAATGACTTTCTCATGGTCCTGTTTAGCCAGCTCCGTATCCAGAACTGCGGGTTCACAGCCCGTGCAATCATGGAGAAACCAACCTTGTTTTGACAGAATGGGAAGGGTTTCGGATTATTTTAGACTTTCCCACCCATCACTCCGATCCCCCAGACGGAAGAAAGGACGCCCATAGCAGGATCGTATCAAGTAAGGAGACCGATGGGACTGGGAAATTGTGTTGACCAACTTGAGAGAGAAGGTCTCACCTTGGGTACGGGGATATTAACAATCAAAGTTTCATTGGCCTGGGCTTGGTCATCTAGAAAAGCAAAATGGTATCAGTAGGAGCCATGGGGCGAGAGAAGAAGGGAGGCAGAGACATGAAACAGGGAGCAGAAAGGATAGGGGGGCTACATAGTATGTTCCTTGTACAGTGGTGTGAAAAACTATTTGCCCCCTTCCTGATTTCTTATTCTTTTGCATGTTTGTCACACTTAAATGTTTCTGCTCATCAAAAACCGTTAACTATTAGTCAAAGATAACACAATTGAACACAAAATGCAGTTTTTAAATGAAGGTTTACGTTATTAAGGGAGAAAAAAAACTCCAAATCTACATGGCCCTGTGTGAAAAAGTGATTGCCCCCCTTGTTAAAAAATAACTTAACTGTGGTTTATCACACCTGAGTTCAATTTCTGTAGTCACCCCAAGGCCTGATTACTGCCACACCTGTTTCAATCAAGAAATCACTTAAATAGGAGCTACCTGACACAGAGAAGTAGACCAAAAGCACCTCAAAAGCTAGACATCATGCCAAGATCCAAAGAAATTCAGGAACAAATGAGAACAAAAGTAATTGAGATCTATCAGTCTGGTAAAGGTTATAAAGCCATTTCTAAAGCTTTGGGACTCCAGCGAACCACAGTGAGAGCCATTATCCACAAATGGCAAAAACATGGAACAGTGGTGAACCTTCCCAGGAGTGGCCGGCCGACCAAAATTACCCCAAGAGCGCAGAGACAACTCATCCGAGAGGCCACAAAAGACCCCAGGACAACATCTAAAGAACTGCAGGCCTCACTTGCCTCAATTAAGGTCAGTGTTCACGACTCCACCATAAGAAAGAGACTGGGCAAAAACGGCCTGCATGGCAGATTTCCAAGGCGCAAAACACTTTTAAGCAAAAAGAACATTAAGGCTCGTCTCAATTTTGCTAAAAAACATCTCAATGATTGCCAAAACTTTTGGGAAAATACCTTGTGGACCGACGAGACAAAAGTTGAACTTTTTGGAAGGTGCGTGTCCCGTTACATCTGGCGTAAAAGTAACACAGCATTTCAGAAAAAGAACATCATACCAACAGTAAAATATGGTGGTGGTAGTGTGATGGTCTGGGGTTGTTTTTGCTGCTTCAGGACCTGGAAGGCTTGCTGTGATAGATGGAACCATGAATTCTACTGTCTACCAAAAAATCCTGCAGGAGAATGTCTGGCCATCTGTTCGTCAACTCAAGCTGAAGCGATCTTGGGTGCTGCAGCAGGACAATGACCCAAAACACACCAGCAAATCCACCTCTGAATGGCTGAAGAAAAACAAAATGAAGACTTTAAGGTGGCCTAGTCAAAGTCCTCACCTGATTCCTATTGAGATGTTGTGGCATGACCTTAAAAAGGCGGTTCATGCTAGAAAACCCTCAAATAAAGCTGAATTACAACAATTCTGCAAAGATGAGTGGGCCAAAATTCCTCCAGAGCGCTGTAAAAGACTCGTTGCAAGTTATCGCAAACGCTTGATTGCAGTTATTGCTGCTAAGGGTGGCCCAACCAGTTATTAGGTTCAGGGGGCAATTACTTTTTCACACAGGGCCATGTAGATTTGGATTTTTTTTCTCCCTAAATAATAAAAACCCTCATTTAAAAACTGCATTTTGTGTTTACTTGTGTTATCTTTGACTAATAGTTAAATGTGGTTGATGATCAGAAACATTTTGTGTGACAAACATGCAAAAGAATAAGAAATCAGGAAGGGGGCAAATAGTTTTTCACACCACTGTAGGTTCCACCCTCCACTTTCACCAGTTGGAATCTCTCTAGATAAGTGTATTGATTTATACTTATCCAACTTGGTATGTCCATAGAGAACAGTTGAGTTCCTCCATGGAGAACTCTATCTTCACCCTATGATAAGTGACCCCATAGAGCAGTGATCCCCAAGCAGTGGCTCGTGTTGCTCCCCAACCCCTTCGGTGTTGCTCCCAGAAGCCCTAACAGAGGTGCTTATTTTTAGGTCCCCGGCTTGGAGGCAAGTTTTAGTTGCATAAAAACCACGAGTAATGACAAAAAGAGCCTCCTGTAGGATGCCAGCCCACATAGGGGGGTAAATGCCTTGCTGTTCAAGGCGCTAAAGACGCAAGAGGTGCCAAAAAGGAAATGAAAAGGGTAAATATTGCTATGGAATGCTGCTTGGGGTGATCGAATTCTGTGTACAACCTGTGTTTGAAATGCTTGGCAACCCTGGAACCAGTAGACGCCCATTTACTTATTGCACCCAACGTGGCAACGGCTAAAGGTGGCCATACACGGGCAGATTTCAGCTGACTATTTGGATCCTTCAGACCGATTCTGCCCCTGTATGGGCACCCATGACAGGCCAACCCATATCTGACCTAAAATTGGGCAGATCTCAATTGGGCAGGTTTGATTTTCCCATCATCTCGTTGATGCGGTTCTCAGTCCGACGGTTCCTATGCTCCTCAACCCCTTGGGTGTTGCTTGGAGGCAAGTTTTGGTTCCATAAAAACCAGAAGTCATTACAAAAAGAGCCTCCTGTAGGCTGCCAGCCCACATAGGGGGCAAATGCCTTCTTGTTCAAGGCGCTAAAGATCCAATAGGTGCCAAAGAGTAAATTCCATGGCGCATTTAGGTTCGGCACCGATGCGTTGCTTAAAGGTCACACTAGCAGCTAATTGTTTCTAGGGTCCAGCACACTGTTGGTTTCAGTCTGGTTAAAGGGTAAATATTGCTATGGAATGCTGCTTGGGGCAATCTGTGTTTGAAATGCTTGGCAACCTTGGAACCAGAATACACCCATTTACTTATTGAACTCAACGTGGCAACTGCTAAAGGTGGCCATACACGGGGCAGATTTCAGCTGCCTATTCGGATCCTTCAGTCCGATTCTGCCCCTGTATGGGCACCCATGACAGGCCTACCCATATCTGACCTAAAATTGGGCAGATCTCAATTGGGCAGGTTTGATTTTCCGATCATCTCGTTGATGCGCTCCTCAGTCCGACGGTGCCTATGCCCGCCGTTGTAATCTGATGTAATTAGCCCGATATCGCCCACCTTTAGGTGGGGTCACCCATTTTATAGCTGGGAAGATGTAGAAGAGAAAGGCAAATTATTCAAAAACTATAGCAAATGAATAATGAAGACCAATTGCAAAGATGCTAGGAATAGGGCCTCCTATAAAATACCAAAAGTTAATCACCCCTTTAAACTTGCCTCAGACACCCCAGAGCAGTGATCCCCAACCACTGGCTCAGGGGCAACATGTTGCTCACCAACCCCTTGGAGGCGTTTTGGAGCCATAAAGACCATGGGTACTGCCAAACAGAGCCTCCTATAGGCTGCCTTACTGGGCTACCAAACAACCAATCACTTATTGGTTACCCCTTGGGAATTTTTTTAAAGGGGTTGTCCACTTTAAAGTTAGCTTTTAGTATGATGTAGAGAGTAATATTAGGAGACAGTTTGCAATTGGTCTTTATTTTTTTATTATTTGTAGTTTTTCGTTTTTTGTCCAGCAGCTCTCCAGTTTGGAGTTTCAGCAGCTATCTGGTTGCTATGGTCCAAATTACCTTAGCAACCAGGGAGTGGTTTGAATGAGAGACTGGTATATGACTAGGAGAGGGACTAAGTTGAAGAACAAGGTACAAAAAGTAACAACAACAATAAAACTGGAGCCTCACGGGGCAATAGGGTTTGGCTGCCGGGGTCAGTGACCCCCATTTGAAAGCTGCAAAGAGTAATAAGTAAAAAACTATAAATAATAAACAATGAAGACTAGTTGAAAAGTTGGGAATAATTATTATGAGCCATAATCCTCAGTGCATTATCTGTCCTGTGTTTCTTCTCCGCAGATTCCCCCATGTAAGAGCTGGGCTCAGTCACACCGGACCCACAATGCCTCATTTCACCAGGTTCTACTTCTATGGATGCAGTCTTGGACTGACCTGCTTTATATTGTCCTTCAGCTTTCACTGGTCGCAGAACTTCTTCTGGTCAAAGAGCCACCTAATGAAGCAGGAGCAAACCCTCGCTAGTAGGGACCAGTTGCCTCGTGATACTATTACGCCATTAAAGGACAACAAAACCTATATCATCGCGCCATACTACGACCACAGAGAGAGAAATATGATCCGGATTTTGGGGATTGTCCACCATACGGAAGTGAAGGAACTCTATTGCTACTTCTCCTGTGCAAACACCACCGTCCGTGTTAAAGCAGATATCGATATGCATCAGGATCGTTTTGGATTCCCCTACGGCCTTTCAGATATAATCTGTAACGAGCCTACAGACTGTAGCCCGACACATGTTGCCCTCGATAGCTCTCCAACTGAAAACTTTGCAGATCTCATCAGTTTCCCCATACAAAACAGAAACCCAGGCAGCCCTACAGCCAGCTTCACCGTCTGCTTCTCCGCCATGTTTGGGAATTACAGCAACGTCCTGCAGTTCATCCAGACCGTTGAAATGTATAAGATACTGGGCGCCCAAAAAGTCATGGTCTACCTGAACAACTGTAGCCGACAGATGGAGGAGGTCCTTCAGTACTACACTGAGGAAGGGACGGTGGAGGTGATCCCCTGGCACATTCAGCGATATCTGAAGGTCTCTCATAATTGGCGATATCCCGACGATGGCACGGAAATTGGTTATTACGGGCAGATATCGGCGCTAAATGACTGTATTTACAGAAACATGTACTCTAGCAAGTTTGTTGTACTCAACGACCAGGATGAAATAATTCTGCCTTTCAAGCACCGGACTTGGGACTCAATGATGGAAAGTCTTCAACGGGAAAACCCCAATGTGGGAATCTTCCTCTTTGAGAACCATATTTTCCCACAAACTGTGGTTTCTGATGGGAATTTTACCAACACATCCTCATGGAACAGGGTCCCGGGGTCCAACCTACTGCAGTATATACACCGGGAACCGGACAGACCCGATTACTTCAATGCCCGGAAAATGATAGTGGATCCAAGGGCAGTGATCCAAACATCTGTTCACTCTACCCTGAAACAGTACAAAAACTTTAAGAATATCCCTCTAGAAATTGCCCTGGTCTATCACTGTCGAGGCCCCCTGCAGGGCGACTTGAGTAGATCCTCTTTAATTAAGGATGACAATATATGGAGCTTTAACGAGCCCCTAATTAGGAATGTTAACAATATGCTGAACCGTTTTTTAACATAGTTACATTCAGAACCACATAAAGTGGGTCCACAATGCAATGCTGCCTCCCAGGCTAAGAAGTCTTCTTCTGGGGTTCTGAAAACCCAGTGGCTTCTTTGTAGGTCATCTGCTTACCTGCCTCCAACTAGCAACACCAGTACTCAGGAAACATAGACTTTTCTAAGCATACTTTTTCTTATTTTCAAAATATTAGCAGTTTTTAAACTTCAAATATAATGAGTTTGAACCACAGCACCACCTGCTGGTCAGGTCATGCAACTGTCTACAGCCGTCTGAAAATTAAATCCCTGAGAAAAGAGACGTTTTGTGATGTTGTAGAATGGACCAGGGAGACTTTAGACGACTCTTCTCTGCTCACCAATTTTACTTGGCAACTTCAAAAGACATTTCTTTTCTCACAAAAAGAATCTCTAGCCAGCCGAAGGCCAGCAGGTGGCGCTTTTTTAAAGAAGTTTGGTAACGGAGGCCCAGGGGTTTCAGATCGAGAACCCATTTGTGGAGGTGCTATGGGAGTTGCTTGAAAGGTACAAACTCCTCTGTGTCTATGAGAATAAGCTTTAAAGCTCTAGGTTTTCTTTCACGTGTTTCTTTCATGTATGACTTATAGCACTGGGGACCTGAGTTTGAATCCAGCCAGGGCCCAATTTACAAGAAATATGTCTGTTCTGCCCATATGCACCTGGATTACTCTGCTTTCCTCCCACACTGCCAAAACATACAGGCAGGTTCATTGGCCCAAAACTGTGTGTGGATAGGGCCCTTAGATTGTAAGCTCCTCTGGGGCAGAGGTTGGTGGGAATGGTGATCTCTGTAAAATACTGAATAACAAAAGGATAATAATATTAATATATCTACTGATTTCACATGAAAATGAGATTAAATATGGATAAGCTTTTCCTGTTGACGTCTATCTGGGCTGTATCCTGACACTTTATAATCAATGGCTTCAGCAGGGAATTGGGTTAAACCTTCATTTCTAAGTTTCCGACTCCTTAGTAAGGTAATGGGGCAAGATACAAATACTTGCCCTTACTATCAGGCAGCCAGGGGGCCACAGAACACCAGAACATCACCCTATCGTATGCACGGGGCGAAACAGACACATAGTCTGCAAAACAGACACATAGTAGCACCTTTGCAGCACTTCTGACACCGTAGTTGACCACTCCCTGTAGATATTCTGCATTCTATTGGCTCCCAGAAACTGCCCGGAAATCCTTAATATTTGACAACTGCACTGAGGTTACTTTTTCTGGCAGTTGCACCTCCCAACTTACCCTGTTAGGGGCTGCACTGTCTCTTTCTGCAGTACCAAGCCTGACCAGTAGATGGGGCTAACGTATACTGTATTCTATGTAATATGGCTATGGCCAGTCAGGCCAGGGTAATACTCCATAATAACCATCATATACATATAAATAGCCAAACCCCAATCGACAAATGCCCCGTATTGTATTAATACTATAAACCCAGTGAGAATGAGGGATGAATGGATATTGGGGAGTTGTATCAGGAGTCAGAACCAGCAGTGCAGGGAAGGGAAAGGGACAGACACAGTTACACATAACTATAAACCCAGTGAGAATGAGGGATGAATGGGTATTGGGGAGTTGTATCAGGAGTCAGAACCAGCAGTGCAGGGAAGGGAAAGGGACAGGCACAGTGACAGTTACACATAACTATAAACCCAGTGAGAATGAGGAATGAATGGATATTGGGGAGTTGTATCAGGAGTCAGAACCAGCAGTGCAGGGAAGGGAAAGGGACAGACACAGTGACAGTTACACATAACTATAAACCCAGTGAGAATGAGGAATGAATGGGTATTGGGGAGTTGTATCAGGAGTCAGAACCAGCAGTGCAGGGAAGGGAAAGGGACAGACACAGTGACAGTTACACATAACTATAAACCCAGTGAGAATGAGGGATGAATGGATATTGGGGAGTTGTATCAGGAGTCAGAACCAACAGTGCAGGGAAGGGAAAGGGACAGACACAGTGACAGTTACACATAACTATAAACCCAGTGAGAATGAGGAATGAATGGGTATTGGGGAGTTGTATCAGGAGTCAGAACCAGCAGTGCAGGGAAGGGAAAGGGACAGACACAGTGACAGTTACACATAACTATAAACCCAGTGAGAATGAGGAATGAATGGGTATTGGGGAGTTGTATCAGGAGTCAGAACCAGCAGTGCAGGGAAGGGAAAGGGACAGACACAGTGACAGTTACACATAACTATAAACCCAGTGAGAATGAGGAATGAATGGATATTGGGGAGTTGTATCAGGAGTCAGAACCAGCAGTGCAGGGAAGGGAAAGGGACAGACACAGTGACAGTTACACATAACTATAAACCCAGTGAGAATGAGGAATGAATGGATATTGGGGAGTTGTATCAGGAGTCAGAACCAGCAGTGCAGGGAAGGGAAAGGGACAGACACAGTGACAGTTACACATAACTATAAACCCAGTGAGAATGAGGGATGAATGGATATTGGGGAGTTGTATCAGGAGTCAGAACCAGCAGTGCAGGGAAGGGAAAGGGACAGACACAGTGACAGTTACACATAACTATAAACCCAGTGAGAATGAGGAATGAATGGATATTGGGGAGTTGTATCAGGAGTCAGAACCAGCAGTGCAGGGAAGGGAAAGGGACAGACACAGTGACAGTTACACATAACTATAAACCCAGTGAGAATGAGGAATGAATGGATATTGGGGAGTTGTATCAGGAGTCAGAACCAGCAGTGCAGGGAAGGGAAAGGGACAGACACAGTGACAGTTACACATAACTATAAACCCAGTGAGAATGAGGGATGAATGGATATTGGGGAGTTGTATCAGGAGTCAGAACCAGCAGTGCAGGGAAGGGAAAGGGACAGACACAGTGACAGTTACACATAACTATAAACCCAGTGAGAATGAGGAATGAATGGATATTGGGGAGTTGTATCAGGAGTCAGAACCAGCAGTGCAGGGAAGGGAAAGGGACAGACACAGTGACAGTTACACATAACTATAAACCCAGTGAGAATGAGGAATGAATGGATATTGGGGAGTTGTATCAGGAGTCAGAACCAGCAGTGCAGGGAAGGGAAAGGGACAGACACAGTGACAGTTACACATAACTATAAACCCAGTGAGAATGAGGAATGAATGGATATTGGGGAGTTGTATCAGGAGTCAGAACCAGCAGTGCAGGGAAGGGAAAGGGACAGACCAATTACCTTCTATGGATGGCACAAGGTTCCGCACTGCCAGGAATACGCCAATGGATACCCATACATACATACATACTGGCGGGTACCTGAGAAGTCTCCGGAAGGGCAGTCGGCTCTAAAGGTAAAAATAAAAGTCAGATATGAAGGACAGCAGGCACCATTACTCAGCACTCCCAACCCTGGAAACAAAATGGCTGGCAGCCCCAGGCAGGACATTACCCATTGCTGCAATGACCCTATTGGCATGTCTGTGGCATTATGGCTAAAGGGAGTGGGTAAATGGGGCACAAAAATGGGGCACTCAAAGCTTCACCCCCATTGGGCCACACACACACATAATACAGCCCTGAGCTGGCAGGGAGCTGCCCACAGACTGGCAGTCACATACAGATATATATATATATATATATACATGGGTGTAATCACCTCACAGGAACACTCTCTCAGTCCCAAAACCATAGAGTGTCCAACAAGGAGCACAGAGTGTCCCTGTACAATCCTGCTACACCTTGGCCTTGTTCCACTACTGTCCCCCCACCTTTATCGTATAAGCGCTTCTGATTGGCCAGTGAATACCGTTGGCTCCTATTGGTCAATGGACGTCCCATCTCTTATCAGTGTGAGGGGAGGGACCCTGTGAGGCCGCAGCTCCCTGTAACTCACCCCCTGGTGCCTCAGCCAACTGCCCCGATTATCTGCCCCACACAGGCCCAAATACACTGGATGGTCCCTTTTCCCCACACTTTATAAAAGGTAAATTTTCTGTTCACTGAACATATAGAAATACAGGTCACTGGGCAGTCATAATGTGTTTGTTTGCTTCAGGCACCTGCAGTGCATTGTGGGTACAATTCAGGAACCTATAGCTGGGTACTGTCATTAGTGCTATTTAGTCAATCTGGGCTTTTATAATGATAATCATAGGGGGAATAAGCACCCCAAATCCCCCCCTAACTGGCCTTCAGGCTGGGCCCCCTTAGCCCATAACAAGGTTACAGATATATAGAAACATTGGGGTAACAGTCACCCCGCTATAGTTCCAGGGGTACCCAGGGCACAAATAAGCACTCACCCCAAATCCCCCCCTAACTGGCCTTCAGGCTGGGCCCCCTTAGCCCATAACAAGGTTACAGATATATAGAAACATTGGGGTAACAGTCACCCCGCTATAGTTCCAGGGGTACCCAGGGCACAAATAAGCACTCACCCCAAATCCCCCCCTAACTGGCCTTCAGGCTGGGCCCCCTTAGCCCATAACAAGGTTACAGATATATAGAAACATTGGGGTAACAGTCACCCCGCTATAGTTCCAGGGGTACCTAGGGCACAAATAAGCACTCACCCCAAATCCCCCCCCTAACTGGCCTTCAGGCTTGGCCCCCTTAGCCCATAACAAGGTTACAGATATATAGAAACATTGGGGTAACAGTCACCCTGCTATAGTTCCAGGGGTACCCAGGGCACAAATAAGCACTCACCCCAAATCCCCCCCTAACTGGCCTTCAGGCTGGGCCCCCTTAGCCCATAACAAGGTTACAGATATATAGAAACATTGGGGTAACAGTCACCCCGCTATAGTTCCAGGGGTACCCAGGGCACAAATAAGCACTCACCCCAAATCCCCCCCTAACTGGCCTTCAGGCTGGGCCCCCTTAGCCCATAACAAGGTTACAGATATATAGAAACATTGGGGTAACAGTCACCCTGCTATAGTTCCAGGGGTACCCAGGGCACAAATAAGCACTCACCCCAAATCCCCCCCTAACTGGCCTTCAGGCTGGGCCCCCTTAGCCCATAACAAGGTTACAGATATATAGAAACATTGGGGTAACAGTCACCCCGCTATAGTTCCAGGGGTACCCAGGGCACAAATAAGCACTCACCCCAAATCCCCCCCTAAACTGGCCTTCAGGCTGGGCCCCCTTAGCCCATAACAAGGTTACAGATATATAGAAACATTGGGGTAACAGTCACCCCGCTATAGTTCCAGGGGTACCCAGGGCACAAATAAGCACTCACCCCAAATCCCCCCCTAACTGGCCTTCAGGCTGGGCCCCCTTAGCCCATAACAAGGTTACAGATATATAGAAACATTGGGGTAACAGTCACCCCGCTATAGTTCCAGGGGTACCTAGGGCACAAATAAGCACTCACCCCAAATCCCCCCCCTAACTGGCCTTCAGGCTGGGCCCCCTTAGCCCATAACAAGGTTACAGATATATAGAAACATTGGGGTAACAGTCACCCCGCTATAGTTCCAGGGGTACCCAGGGCACAAATAAGCACTCACCCCAAATCCCCCCCTAACTGGCCTTCAGGCTGGGCCCCCTTAGCCCATAACAAGGTTACAGATATATAGAAACATTGGGGTAACAGTCACCCCGCTATAGTTCCAGGGGTACCCAGGGCACAAATAAGCACTCACCCCAAATCCCCCCCAACTGGCCTTCAGGCTGGGCCCCCTTAGCCCATAACAAGGTTACAGATATATAGAAACATTGGGGTAACAGTCACCCCGCTATAGTTCCAGGGGTACCCAGGGCACAAATAAGCACTCACCCCAAATCCCCCCTAACTGGCCTTCAGGCTGGGCCCCCTTAGCCCATAACAAGGTTACAGATATATAGAAACATTGGGGTAACAGTCACCCCGCTATAGTTCCAGGGGTACCCAGGGCACAAATAAGCACTCACCCCAAATCCCCCCCTAACTGGCCTTCAGGCTGGGCCCCCTTAGCCCATAACAAGGTTACAGATATATAGAAACATTGGGGTAACAGTCACCCCGCTATAGTTCCAGGGGTACCCAGGGCACAAATAAGCACTCACCCCAAATCCCCCCCTAACTGGCCTTCAGGCTGGGCCCCCTTAGCCCATAACAAGGTTACAGATATATAGAAACATTGGGGTAACAGTCACCCCGCTATAGTTCCAGGGGTACCCAGGGCACAAATAAGCACTCACCCCAAATCTCTGCATTGGTACTTTTCATGGTAGAAGCCAAAGACAAATGAGATTACAGTGGATGGATGGATTTGCTGTGAAATTCCGCATTTCGCTATTGCTAAAAAGATTTGCCGAGTGAGGAAACAGTTGCAGGTGGGTCAAAAGAATCACAGACGCAGTTTTGCAATTCTTTCGCCAGCCGAAATGGGCCAATTTATTTTGTTTCAGAAAAAAAAACGTATTATTTCTAATTTTTAAAACTTTCCGCAATGACGATGATAATATCATTCTGACAACAAAGGTTGGTGGAGAGATCGTCTGTTCACAGCGCAAAAACCAAACCCTTCTTAAATGTTGCCTTATGGGCAGCAGATGTGTGGGTTGGCAATGTATCCCTTCATAACCATGATTTAGGTCATCTTAGATAAGTCACTGTAGGTTAAAGGAGAACTAAACCCTAATTACAAATAAAGCTTACAAGTAGCTTCCTTTCACCAGAGTTCTTCTGTTCCAGCAATCAAAAATTGAAGTTAAAAATACTGTAAAGATCTTTGATCGGATCCAGCATCCGGCTTGGGACTCCTCCAGTTACATGGGAGTAGGAGAAAGCAGTTCTAATGTGTAGGGCTGGCTCCTTCTGAAAGCTCAGACTCAGGCACACTTTACTGCTGCGCTGCAAGTTGGAGTGATATCCCCCCTCCCTCACCCCCAGCAGCCGATCAGCAGAACAATGGGAAGGGAGCAAGATAGCAGCTCCCAGTAGGTATCAGAATAGCACTCAATAGTAAGAAATCCAAGTCCGGCTTGGGACTCCTCCAGTTACATGGGAGTAGGAGAAACAATAGGTTAGCTGAAAGCAGTTCTAATGTGTAGCGCTGGCTGAAAGCTCAGACTCAGGCACACTTTACTGCTGCGCTGCAAGTTGGAGTGATATCCCCCCCCCCTCACCCCCAGCAGCCGATCAGCAGAACAATGGGAAGGGAGCAAGATAGCAGCTCCCAGTAGGTATCAGAATAGCACTCAATAGTAAGAAATCCAAGTCCGGCTTGGGACTCCTCCAGTTACATGGGAGTAGGAGAAACAATAGGTTAGCTGAAAGCAGTTCTAATGTGTAGCGCTGGCTGAAAGCTCAGACTCAGGCACAAGGCACTGAGATGGCGCCAATACACACCAATATTACAGCTACAAATACATTTGTTGGTTGAAGAATAAAAGGTTAAATGGCAGAGGGAATTATTTGCTGTGTAACAGTGTCATTTAGAGATAAAAAGTACCCCATAAATATCATGGCAGTATCTCTTTAACATAAAGGGCCAGATTCAATTCAGTAATAAAAAGGTTCATCAGGGATGTATTTCTAAAATGGGCGCCAGTCTCAAACACACCGCCCACTAGGGTTGCCACCTGTCCGATATTGACCCAGATAGTCCGGTTTTTTGGAATGGCTGTCCAGGTCAAAACCACCTGCCCGGTTTCTTTAGTTTGGAATACCAGGCAGGACTCTTTGAGATTGATGTGGCGATTGACCAATTGCCACTGCGACATCATAGTCCTGCCCATGTGACATCACTGTCCCACCCAGTGATGTCACAGCCCGCTCCCTGCCTGGAGTTAACATCCACAAAAGGTGGGGCTGGAGTAGACTGGAATCTGGGGAATTCCATAAAAACTGTTCCCATGGGGATAATGGTTTCCACTCTCAATAAGTGGGTTTCAGGGTTGCGACCAACAGCATGGGAATACAACTCAACATAGGCGTCAGAACCCGGGGGGGGGGGGGGGTGCAGTGGCGGAAGTTGTGGCTAAATGGAGGTGGAGGGACGGTGGCCTCAGCCAGAAGAGGGACAGTGTGGCTGGGCTTTCGGAGTGGATCTCTTTGGCCACAAAAAGTGGGCCTGTCCAACAATCTCAGTGTAGCACGTTGCAAATCCTCCCTCTCTTTGCCCCGCCCCAAAACAAAATCATCTTCTGCTGCCCCTGCAACTCAACCTTATTACAGACATTGGGCCAAATGAAATTCCTCATGGTTTAACACCTGAAATCTCATGGACGAGATTCAGTTCAAGGAGAAAAAAATTTTTTCCGAATTCGGTTCTAGTTTTTGCCCATACTTTTCCCCAGGCTTCAATAGAGTTTTCACGTGATAAACAGTGAAATAAATTTTCGCATCTCAGATTAAATCTCGTCCATGATTTTTTGGTTGATGAACCTTTTTCTCACTGAATCGAATCCAGCCCATTGTGTCGGCAAGGGAAGGAGGAACCGGAAGAAGAAGGATGTTGGAAAGATCAATGAATATCACTGATAACGCTTATCGCTTGCTTTTTTGCGTTAAAATTGACGCCAAAAACCGTGCGATTTGCTTAAGTTTTGTCGCATGCGTTGTCGCATATCGCGTGCGTTAAATGGAGCACAACCGAATGCGTTAGTAACGCATGATTCACAAATACATATGAAGCGTTAAATGCGCTAAATATCGCATTAGTCTGTGTTGGCCCTAGAGTGATGCAGCCTCCAGTTTGCAGGGAAATGGTCATTTTCAGAAAAGTAGTTTTACGCAGGGCTGTGGAGTCGGTAGATAAATTCTCTGACTCCGACTCCTCAGTTTCTGATACTTCCGACTCCGACTCCTCAGTTTTTGATACTTCCGACTCCGACTCCTCTGTTTTTAATATGTATTTTTACATTCATACAGTCAATGAAAAGCATGCTTCATGGTCACTCAACGTGTTCGTTTATGCACTGTGTGCATTGGGCTTTATTCTTATAGCAGAGAAGTAATTAATTATGACTGTTTGTGAATTGGGACATTTAAACTTGCTTTATTTTTTTTTTTATTCCCATTTAAATTTAGTAGGAGTCGGAGTCGGTTCATTTTTTGCTGACTCCGACTCCAGGTACCCAAAATTGCCTCCGACTACACAGCCCTGGTTTTACGAGCGTAATGGTGTGTATGGCTAATATGGCGTGCGCGCAACAAGCAGTGCTCGTGCGTTAATTAGCGCGCGTTGCGTCGAATACCGCACGAAAATAGTCTTCGCGACTTTAATAACGCACACAGCATCGCGTCTAAATTAATGCAAGTATCCTTTCAGTGAATCGTGCGTTAAGACGCAATAAAATTTTTAACGCATGCTATAAAAAGCCGCCATTTTAACACACTTTAGTGAATCAACCCTATAGTGTTTTCTATTAATTCAAAGTCTTAAAATTATGCTTCCCCCCCCCAAGGAAGGAAGGAGTGCTACAAAGTCCGACATAACCTCAGCAACAGGGATGAGTAACTTGAGTAAGAGGCTGATCCAGGGACCCGCACCTGTACAGTAGGAAGTGCAGACAGAGAGACGACCGTACTGACCTGGGTACCGACCATTGGCTGTAACCTTGTCCGTTCAAGTGAGGTACCCACGGGGCTTTTATTTATTCTTGGCTTTCATATTGTGGGAAAATGTTGACGTGGGTTGGAAGGGTTGTATTTCCTGGTCAATGCAGTTGGACGATTTCTCTTTGATCCTATACAGAAATAGAAAATAAAGGGTACAAATGATAAGGGCAAAGATGGCTGTGCATTTGGGGATATCGGTTGGATGAAATTGTGCATTAATAAAATCTCGCCACTGTTTGCTCTTTGTCGGACGTTGCAGACCAACCACGCTGCTCCCTCTGTTTGTGTAGGCTGATTAGAGACTCTTTGGCTCTTTGTTTCCTAGCTAGGCACCCACATTATCTTTTCTAACGGGCGAAAAGTCAGGTGTCTAGGGCTGCATATTATGGCTTAACAGAACCGCCATGCATGGAACAGTGAGGAAGGAAGTGGTATCCTAGCACTGTGGCTCAATTAACAGTTAAACTTGGCCTGTTCTCAAAATGCAAATGCCACTTCTCTACGTGATAGATGAGGCAGCTTATAGTGGTTTTTGTGCTGCTGGCTCTGGGTGCTTGCTTACTATTGCACCTCCGAAGGTAGGTCTGATCGAGGGGGGAAGAGCTGAAATCTGGGGACCCAAGCAGTGTCAGCATGAAATTTGTGGGGGTAGACTGTATAATGAAATTACTGTCATGAAATGCTGGGGGGCACACTGTGCCATTAAAGGGGTTGTTCACTTTTAAATTAACGTGTGTTCTGAAACAATTTGCAATCGGACTTTGTTTTCTATTTGTGGTTTTTTGAATTTGTGGTTTTTTTGTACCATGAAATGATGGGAGACAGAGTGATTCATGAAATGCTGGGGGATAGAATGTACCATGAAATGCTGGGGGTTAGAATGTGCCATGAAATGCGGGGGGATAGAATGTGCCATGAAATGCTGGGGGATAGAATATACTATGAAATGCTGGGGGATAGAATGTACCATGAAATGCTGGGGGTTAGAATGTCCCATGAAATGCGGGGGGATAGAATGTACCATGAAATGCGGGGGGATAGAATGTACCATGAAATGTGGGGGGATAGAATGTTTCATGAAATGCTGGGGGTTAGAATGTGCCATGAAATGCGGGGGGATAGAATGTACCATGAAATGCGGGGGGATAGAATGTTTCATGAAATGTGGGGGGATAGAATGTTTCATGAAATGCTGGGGGTTAGAATGTGCCATGAAATGCGGGGGGATAGAATGTACCATGAAATGCGGGGGGATAGAATGTACCATGAAATGTGGGGGGATAGAATGTTTCATGAAATGCTGGGGGTTAGAATGTGCCATGAAATGCGGGGGGATAGAATGTACCATGAAATGCTGGGGGATAGAATGTTTCATGAAATGCTGGGGGATAGAATGTACCATGAAATGCTGGGGGATAGAATGCTTCATGAAATGCTGGGGGATAGAATGCTTCATGAAATGCTGGGGGATAGAATGCTTCATGAAATGCTGGGGGATAGAATGTACCATGAAATGCTGGGAGATAGAATGTACCATGAAATGCTGGGGGATAGAATGTACCATGAAATGCTGGGGGATAGAATGTACCATGAAATGCTGGGGGATAGAATGCTTCATGAAATGCTGGGGGATAGAATGCTTCATGAAATGCTGGGGGATAGAATGTACCATGAAATGCTGGGGTATAGAATTTTTCATGAAATGCTGGGGGATAGAATGTTTCATGAAATGCTAGGAAATAGACTGTACTATGAAATGCTGGGAGATAGAATGTACCATGAAATGCTGGGGGATAGAATGTACCATGAAATGCGGGGGGATAGAATGTTTCATGAAATGCTGGGAAATAGTGCTTCAAGCATCAAGAACCTCCTGAACAGTGAGACTTTTTTTTCGAATGAGTCTTATCAGTTGGCGCAGGGTTGTTTTATTTATAGACCCCACCCAACGCATTTCATTCTCTCATATCACTTTTGTATCATGGTATAAAGTCACACGGGGTAGGGTTGAGGCAGTTATTTGTGGGAACTGAGCCACAGGGACTATGTTTGGCCTCGTTATTTGTTTTTAATGAAAGATTTGTCATTAAACACTTGGCACGAGGGGAGGGAGGCGGGGAGCAAATGGTAAGCGCTGACGCACACACGTTCCCATGGAATCCTTATGCCATTTCTACATCCGCTGTTATGAATACAAAGCTGTGTTGGAGCAGCCACGATGGTTCAACCTTACCATAACACTATAAAAGGAAAAAAGTCTAACATTTGTAGGAGATGTTTGATTGAAAATCACTATGTCCACACTTTCCAACTTGCAGTAAGAGTCACATCAAAGGCCCCTACCAGTTGGGCATATCTCCATCAACTCTGTTACCTTGGGACCTCTTCAGTGGTGCCCCTGGTCCTGCACTACCACTAGGCCCCCTCACTAATGAGGTATCTGTGACTTAGTCCCCTAACTCCTTGTTGGAGTGTTGGGCTGCCTGGGCTCACTTGGTTGTCTATCTCGTGCACCTAGTACTCACTCTTACTTTAGGCTATCACTAGCTAAACCTACTCTACCGGTGCCAGGGACTTAAAGAGGTCATTCATGGACAGAGGTCATTCCTTTAGACTGATTCGGCAGCTTATCTGCCCATGTATGGGCACCCCCGTTAGTCCTATCCCACCGAGATCTAGACTAAAATTGGCAGATCTGGATCAGGCAGGTTTGATTTTCCGTCGGATCAGGGACCGCATCGGCTCGTTGATGCAGGCCCTGATCCAACGGCGCCTATGCCCTAATGCCATACGATTTGGCGACCTCGCCAAACAAGCAAATCTTCCTGTGTATGGCCACCTTAACCCTCCTACAGAATATGTTGTCTCTACCACGCCCTCCGGTCAAGACCACCGAACCTGGGTGTTACCTCACTTTTTTTCTCAAGTATACTTACCCTATTTTCTATCAAAACCCCATTACTCTGCTGCCGCCTAGTGGGCAACTAAACACATAACATTTTTGCATTCCTGTTAACCATTTAACACACTCTGTCACACTTATTAACCATACACATGTTCTATTCTCATGCACCATCATTTCTACCTCCTTACATATTGGGTACGTGGCATCTATTAGCAAGAATGCTTGTTTAAATGATTCCCTTTTCTCTATAATAATAAAACAGTACCTGTACTTGATCCCAACTAAGATATAATTACCCCTTATTGGGGCAGAACAGCCCTATTGGGTTTATTTAATGGTTAAATGATTCCCTTTTCTCTGTAATAATAAAACAGTACCTGTACTTGATCCCAACTAAGATATAATTACCCCTTATTGGGGGCAGAACAGCCCTATTGGGTTTATTTAATGGTTAAATGATTCCCTTTTCTCTGTAATAATAAAACAGTACCTGTACTTGATCCCAACTAAGATATAATTACCCCTTATTGGGGCAGAACAGCCCTATTGGGTTTATTTAATGGTTAAATGATTCCCTTTTCTCTGTAATAATAAAACAGTACCTGTACTTGATCCCAACTAAGATATAATTACCCCTTATTGGGGCAGAACAGCCCTATTGGGTTTATTTCATGGTTAAATGATTCCCTTTTCTCTGTAATAATAAAACAGTACCTGTACTTGATCCCAACTAAGATATAATTACCCCTTATTGGGGCAGAACAGCCCTATTGGGTTTATTTCATGGTTAAATGATTCCCTTTTCTCTGTAATAATAAAACAGTACCTGTACTTGATCCCAACTAAGATATAATTACCCCTTATTGGGGCAGAACAGCCCTATTGGGTTTATTTCATGGTTAAATGATTCCCTTTTCTCTGTAATAATAAAACAGTACCTGTACTTGATCCCAACTAAGATATAATTACCCCTTATTGGGGGCAGAACAGCCCTATTGAGTTTATTTAATGGTTAAATGACTTTTTAGTAGACATAAATATGGAGAAATTACAAAAAGACCCCTTCTGGATAACAGGTCCCATACACATACTAGCAAGTTAAGGGACAATTAAAGTATCCTACTTAGAAATGCAAGATGGCCCTTGAAGTTTAATTGTCATAATTCAAAATGAAGGGGGATACCAAGCAAGAAAAGTATCTCATGGCTGAGATAGGACAACATAACAAGCGGCTCCTTATAATCGTAGTGGAGGAAACGTACTCAAATACTGTGTATACACATTTATCCTTATCAATGAGCTTTGAAAGAGGAACCAGTGTAGGATTCATCTCAATCTTAAATATCCATCCAAAGTAAATATGAAGTCAGTAATCCCCAGCCAATGGTTTGAGGAAACACCCTCTTTGATGTTGCTCCCAGTGACCTCAGAGTAGGTGCCCATTTTTACATTTCAGGCTTGGAGACAAGTTTTGGAAGCCTAGAGACACAGTTTTACCCCAAGCAGAGCCCCCATGGGGCTAACAAATAGCCAATCACAGCCGTTATTTGGCACCCCCAAAGAACTTTTTTCATGCTTGTGTGGCTCCCCGATGCATTTTATATCTGAGTGTGGCTAACGAGGGAAATAGGTTGGGGATCCCTGCCTTTGGGTTGTATAACTTTAAAGCTCAAGAAAAATGAGTCTGACAATATTTTGTACAAAACTTATGGAATTTTTTTAAAAAAATTTTACTCAGATATTAGCATGTAGATAGGTTCGGTCTTCAGCCAGATCTTTGGTGCAGAATTTGATATTTCCTTGCATCCAAAAATGATGGATTTGTTACATCCATAGTACAGGTATCGGACCCCTTATCCGGAAACCCGTTATCCAGAAAGCTCTGAATTACGGAATGCCCGTCTCCCATAGACTCCATTTTAATCAAATAATTCAGAATTTTAAAACGGATTTCCTTTTTCTATGTAGAAATAAAACAGAACCTTGTAATTGATTCCAACTAAGATATAATTAATCTTTATTGGATGCAAAACAATCCTATTGGGTTTAATTTATGTTTTATTGATTTTTTAGTAGACTTAAGGTGTTGAGATCCAAATTACGGAAAGACCCCTTATCCGGAATACCCTTGGTCCCGAGCATTCTGGATAATGGGTCCTATACCTGTACTTATAAATAGTGATGAGCGAATCTGTCACATTTTGCCAAGAAATTGGGGAAACTGTAAAAAGAATTCGCAAAAAGGGCGAAAAGATCACAAAACACGAAAAATTATGCATGTCGAAAAAAAATTTCGTGGGTGTTCCGTGAAAAAAATCCACCAATGGCGAAACGCAGAACACCGCAAATCTATGCCTGGTGAAAAATTTAGCTCATCACTACTTATAAAGGTGTTCAATTATGGAGAAGAAGCAGCGCAACCACTCTAAGCACCGCTTCAAAGCAGAGAACGAGGCCAATTTACTCATTTTCAAACTCAAGTGTTTTCTAAAACTCGATCGCAAAAAGAAACTCAAGTGAAATTAGTTGAGCTTTTCCTTTTTTTTTGAATTTGGGCTATTTTTCCCTCGACCAGTAACAAACATATGAAAAAACTTGTATTGGAACAAATCTTCCTTTTGACAAAGATCGCATTTTATTATTTTTAAAATTTCGTAAAAAATAGACTGAATGTTGGCAGCTTGCCAGGTTCAAGTTGTTGAAATGTTTTATTCGACTTTTTAAGGTTTTTTTGTTTTTCAAATGATAAATCTCAAAAATATAGTTTACAACATTTCAAAAATACACAAATTTTTATTTTGCCGATCACAGCAAAAATTCCAAAAACTCCAAAAGAAAAACTCAGTGAAATAAATGTTAAGTGTAATAAATGTGCCCATTACGCTGGCAACACACCTGGCGATTTTTGAACTGACAGGGCTGAATCGTCAGATATGGAGGTAGAAACAATAGGATTTCTACCTCCTTCTGTCGATTCAGCCTCTCCACTGACAGGGTTGAATCGTCAGATATGGAGGTAGAAACAATGGGATTTCTACCTCCTTCTGTCGATTCAGCCCCTCCACTGACAGGGCTGAATCGTCAGATATGGAGGTAGAAACAATGGGATTTCTACCTCCTTCTGTCGATTCAGCCCTGAAGGCAGATTTTGCTCAGGCGCCTTAAATGGCGCCCGATCAAAATCTTTTAACCCGTCTGATCAACGAGTCGACTGATATCAGCAACCGTCTACGATATCGGTCGCCTCACCAAGTTGCCATACTCGCAGCGAATATCGTACAAAATGAGGTTTCATACTATATTAATGGTGCGTGTATGGCCAGCTTTAGAGTCTATTTCTAATTTGTGAGTATTTCCCATATCCAATTACCCAGACAAATAACTTGCATCATTGTGTAATATAATCTAATCACCCCGACATGCACAACAATCAGACAACCGCAAGAAAATGTTCAGTGTTTAACGATACAAAGAGTTCTGTACGGGATCTGAATCCCAGGTTTGTCTTCACTAAAATATTCCCACAAATATTCAACCACTTTGACTGAACCGAATCCAAACCCTTGTGTTGATGTTAAATAAGCACCTAAAGACAAAAATTCTTGAAGCCAGACTCATTGGTAATGTTTCCTCAGGCTGCTTTTGTTGAGACATTCTCAAACACCTGTACTGTGGGAAAGTTATGTATAAGGGCTCATCCACTGAGCATCTGAGACCTTCCATTGCTTTGCACCTCCACTGCTTTGCACCTCTGGTAGGGTTAGTGAGAGCATCTTCTCAAGGCTGAGGTATGTTGGTATCTGCTTCTTCTCCTTCACGTACTACATTTGTAAATTCCCTAGCTCTGTCACTGCCAACTGAATATTCTATCAAATGTTTTCAGATTATAGGAATAAACCATTTTGTATTTTCTTTGCAGGACACCACAGACATGTATCACGCCCGTTCCTATAAATCATGTGTGGCCCTATTCCTCATTTTTTTGTTTCTACTCTCCACCTATAATTTTGTAAAGATAAGAAAATCTTGGACATTACTAACAGCTCCTAAGTCCAACCTAACAGCCGCCGGAAGTATCACGCCCCTGCAGGATAATAAAACCTTGATCATGTCAGCCTACTACGATGATAGAGAATCGAACAACGTACGTATTGTTGCAATACTCAATGTTGATAAAGTCAAGGAACTCTATTGCTGGTTTTTCTGCGAGTTCAGGAAGGGCTACATCCCTGTCAGAGCACAAATAGATGTTCCTTCAGACCAGTTTGGTTTCCCTTACAGTGCAGCCATTGTGCTCTGTAAGGATCCCCAACTTTGTTTTTCTCATCATATCTCCATCCATTCAACAAGCACAGGAGACATCGATGGCATTCAAGTGTTTGAGATCAAGAACCGTGAGCCGAGGTCCTTCTCCGCCAACTTCACTGTCTGCATTTCCACCATGTTTGGGAATTCCAGCAACGTTCTGCAGTTCGTCCAGGCCATAGAAATGTACAGGATTCTGGGAGCGCAGAAAGTTGTCATCTATAAAAACAGTTGCAGTCGAGCTATCGGGCGGGCTGTAGATTATTATGTGTCGGAAGGAGTTGTAGAGGTGGTACCATGGCCCATTGACCGTTACTTGAGGACATCGGATGCCTGGCACCATGACATGGATCCAAAGAATGAAATCGGTTACTATGGACAAGTGGCGGCTTTGAACGACTGTCTGTACAGAAACATGTACAAGACAAAATACCTGACGTTCAATGATATTGATGAGATTATTTTGCCAAGGATACACACGGACTGGAATGAGATGATGGAAACTCTACAGAAAGAACATCCAGACAAATCCGTCTTCCTGATAGAAAACCACTACTACCCAATCCATCTCACAGACCACACGTTTGATAACGCTTTCCCCAAAGATGTTCCGGGACGCAACATCCTTCAATATATTTATTATGAACCGGAACAGCCCAATGTCTATAATAATCACAAAATGATAGTGAATCCAAGGAAAGTGATTCAAACGTCCGTTCACTTTTCCTTGAAAGCGTACGGAGGAAATCTAGATGTGGCCAATCACATTGCAGGCCTCCATCATAGCCGAGAAGCCAAGCAACCAAACCTTCCTTTTACGTCTCTCATAAGAGACACGACCTTGTGGAAATACAATGTGACTCTCATACGCAATGTGAACAGAGTCTTAAAAAACCTCTCATAGGTTGTTTAGTGACAGCTGCAGGTCCTTTGCGCCATGTTTTGGCCAAATGTAGATTAAGGAGAACTTGTCTTCTAAATTTTATTGTGGCAGCTCCCATCTGTCTGTATAAATACAAATATACAAAGAAGTGTGTATATACGTTTATATAAATATGTTGTAAAAAAAAATGAACGTGCCTTCAAATTATTTCTCTATTTCCCAGAATTCCATTATGATAAATAACAAAAATGAAAGGGTCATTTATCAGTCCAGTATGGCATTCATGTAATCTGACGCCAGGCCACGTCATTCCTAAACAATCAGATTGCACACTTAATTAGTGATGAGCAAATTTTTTCACCAGGCATGGATTCGCAGCGAATTTCTGCATTTCGCCACTGCCGAATTGTTTCGCAAAACTTCCAGAAAAATTTGCAGCGGAAAAATTTGTTGCATCAAAATTGGGCACGGTTGCATCAAGAAAGCACAGTTGACAAAAAATAGATGCAGACGCCAAAAAAAAGATCTCGCAACAAATGCATTTCGTGAATTTTTTGCCGTTTTGCAAATTCTCTTGCTGTTTCGCGAATTTTATGGCGAAACGAAATGGGACAGGCTTGCTCATCGCTACACTTAATGCTTCCCTTGCCAACAATAGGCAACCTACCTAAGGGCATTGCCACCATGACATATTTGGTCATATCCAAAAGGCAAACTGGATCATGACAAAGGTGAACCATAGAACTAATTGCACATGATTTGCTTTTCTCAAAAGACCCCCTTTCCCTTCAAAACCCTAAACTAGCTGCCTTGTGACCTTGCTGAGGGGCTTCTGTGCCACCCACTGTACTGAGGTGGCTACAGGATTTCTGTAGACAGGGGCCATTTCTAAATGAATATGGCAGCAGTTTACTGCTCTGTCCCGTTGAATGCAAAGGGGGTAGGACGTACGGCCTTGGGTGTAATCGTTGGGCTATACAAGCCAGTGTGTGTGGACTGTGGAAGGAAACATTTATATGGTAACAGATGAATCGATGAGTTAAGAAACATTGGTCCAGACAGAAATTTTTCTCCATAATCTTCCTACTTTGGTGCCTCCGAAGAAGCAGTAAAAACATTCTACAGCAGGGATCCCCAACCTTTTATACCCTTGAGCCACATTCAAATGGAAAAAGTTTCGGAGAGCAATACAAACATGAAAAAAGTTCCCAATGAGAGCTATAATTGGCTATTTGATAGCCCCTATGTTGACTGGAAACCTACCGAAGGCTTTGTTTGGCAATTACACTGGGTTTTTATGCAATCAAAGCTTGCCTCCTAACCAGACATTCAAAAATAAGCACCTGCTTGGAGGCCACTGGGAGCAACATCCAACGGGTTGTCAAGCAACATGTTGCCCCCGAGCCACTGGTTGTGGATCACTGTTCTACAGTCATGCACAGGGGTTTATGGCTTTAGGGGTAAGCAGGAACCAGCTGTTGAACAAGGTTCTAGATATTGGCCTATTTGACCAAGCAGCATTGCTTTAAGTTGTGTGGCTGGATGACTTGTTGCACCTTTACGCTATTTTCACCAGAGCATCCCGAGTCAACACAGGCTAAGGGCCGCTTGACGCCAGGTTGGATAAACCGAGACCTGAGCTTTGTGTGAGGATACGAGTACATTCCGCCCATTAATGGAAGCATAATATTTACCTTTTTTTGAACAAATAAACGGAAATAGTTTTAATGAGTGTGTATCTTGGTGCTTGGGCTTTCATGTGTCTATTACTCTACTGGGTTCATTTGTTCAACATGTGCATCCATCAAAAAAGGGCAACCCATAGGTGTCCACAAAAGCACCCATTACTGATGCAGAGGGAACAGTGCCTGTAATTGAGACATGTACGTAGCACCAGCTTAAGGTAGGTATTAACCTCCCCTAGTACAGGGCTGCTTCGACCACATTGTGTCCTACAGGTTGTAGTTTAGCAACCCTTAACTTGTCAGCACTTATGCCTATCCAATCCTAACTAAGCAAGAACGGGCATATTCAGCCATACCTTTAAAACGAGTCTTTGCCGCTGCTGGCGGGGGTCCACTTGTTTATTTACAGACCAACAGATAAACTGCCCTGTAGTACCTGCAGGAGATCGCCACCTTGTGGTACCTAGAACTGGGTACAGCCTGTACTTCCCTTATACAGTATTTAGGAGAGCCTTATCTGAGAATTTTTGATACCATGGTGATTGGTCGTTTAGTCGGACAGGTTAGAATATGGTCGGACAATAAGAAAATCTGCACATATATTGTGTATTGGATGATATCCTTGGGGGACCTACAATGGAAGCCACTTTGATACGATTGGTGCCTGTAACTATTTCATAACAGAGGAAGGATTAAAGAACCCAACAATCATAAGTGAACTTATCGGTCAGGTCCCAAGCACCTATCTTTATCTCCAACCCATGGTGGTTGCACTTCCAGCGCAAACAACGCCTGTGTAGCCTGAAGAAGAGCGTATTGAAGTTGAAAATAACCAGTACCAGCGGCGCCCTAGTATTATAGGAAACCATTGGGAGGTAGGGTCCACATATTCTCTGATGCAGGTAGCCGGGGCCTGAAAAGTGTATCGGCCAGAGTGACGTAGATTTTTTGCAGAGTGTTTTGGGCCTCAGTGGATGGGCAATTGAGAATACTCCTTCCCCTTGTTACTAGGCCATCATGAGCTTAGAGTTTAGTTTTGCCCAAGTTGCCATTGTCTCTTGCAAGCTGGCCATAACCTTCCTTCTCTTATGGCCCCAAACAATTAAAAACAAAGTTCTTCCACCTACTTTTCTGACAATTATACTGTTATCACCTACTCTATCCATACTTCTCGTCACACTTGCATTTCACACAAAATAAAAAATTGCTCCTGTTTTGGGGGCTTTTCCAGTTTAAACCCTACTTTGAGCTCCTTTATTTCATTTGGGCCCCTCTTAGCCCATAACAAGGTTACAGATATATAGAAACATTGGGGTAACAGTCACCCTGCTATAGTTCCAGGGGTACCCAGGGCACAAATAAGCACTCACCCCAAATCCCCCCCTAACTGGCCTTCAGGCTGGGCCCCCTTAGCCCATAACAAGGTTACAGATATATAGAAACTTTGGGGTAACAGTCACCCCGCTATAGTTCCAGGGGTACCCAGGGCACAAATAAGCACTCACCTCAAATCCCCCCCTAACTGGCCTTCAGGCTGGGCCCCCTTAGCCCATAACAAGGTTACAGATATATAGAAACTTTGGGGTAACAGTCACCCCGCTATAGTTCCAGGGGTACCCAGGGCACAAATAAGCACTAACCCCAAATCCCCCCTAACTGGCCTTCAGGCTGGGCCCCCTTAGCCCATAACAAGGTTACAGATATATAAAAACACTGGGGTAACAGTCACCCTGCTATAGTTCCAGGGGTACCCAGGGCACAAATAAGCACTCACCCCAAATCCCCCCCTAACTGGCCTTCAGGCTGGGCCCCCTTAGCCCATAACAAGGTTACAGATATATAGAAACATTGGGGTAACAGTCACCCCGCTATAGTTCCAGGGGTACCCAGGGCACAAATAAGCACTCACCCCAAATCCCCCCCTAACTGGCCTTCAGGCTGGGCCCCCTTAGCCCATAACAAGGTTACAGATATATAGAAACATTGGGGTAACAGTCACCCCGCTATAGTTCCAGGGGTACCCAGGGCACAAATAAGCACTCACCCCAAATCCCCCCCTAACTGGCCTTCAGGCTGGGCCCCCTTAGCCCATAACAAGGTTACAGATATATAGAAACATTGGGGTAACAGTCACCCCGCTATAGTTCCAGGGGTACCCAGGGCACAAATAAGCACTCACCCCAAATCCCCCCCTAACTGGCCTTCAGGCTGGGCCCCCTTAGCCCATAACAAGGTTACAGATATATAGAAACATTGGGGTAACAGTCACCCCGCTATAGTTCCAGGGGTACCCAGGGCACAAATAAGCACTCACCCCAAATCCCCCCCTAACTGGCCTTCAGGCTGGGCCCCCTTAGCTGATAACAAGGTTACAGATATATAGAAACATTGGGGTAACAATCACCCCGCTATAGTTCCAGGGGTACCCAGGGCACAAATAAGCACTCACCCCAAATCCCCCCCTAACTGGCCTTCAGGCTGGGCCCCCTTAGCCCATAACAAGGTTACAGACACATGGAAACTCTTCTGTATCAGTCCTTTTATCAATACCTAGGTCACCAACCCCCTTACTGACCATGATGGGTTCCAAGAAATATCTAGAACAGGGACCCCCAAACTGTTTAACTCATGAGCCACACTCAAATGTTCCACCACAAGCATGGACAAAAAGTTCTTTGGGGATGCCAAATAAGGCATGTGATTGGCTCCTTGGTAGCTCCATGTGGACCACTGGCCTGCAGGAGGCTCTTCTTGGTTTTATACTTCTAAAACTTGCCTCCAAACCACAAATTTGAAATGGGCACCTACTTTGAAGGTCACCGGGGGCAACATCAAAGGGGTTGGTGAACGACATAGAAGAACAAAGAGACTTTATCCCCAAATCTCACTGGTCTTCAGACTGGCCCCGAGTCACTACTCTTGGGCTAGTGCTGCCCAACAATTTTCAAGCCACTGCTTTATAGAGTCAAGGGATATCTTACAATATTATATGTATTATTATATGTATTGTACTACATCGGTTATACTCTGGGTGATGTTATGAAATCAGTAACTAATGCAGGATGAGGACACATTGAAAACCTCACCAGTTTGGAACATGTCCAGCTTAACAACAAAATTAGCCTGGAGATGTGTACAAAGTAAAGCCAGTCCTGGCATGTAGGTCTGCTGGTGCTTTTATTGAGGAGAAGTGGCTTTTCTCTGTATTTTCCCATACTTTTCTCGATACACATGTCTGAACGTGGACAAATATCAAGCCCCATTGAAAACAAACACCTTTGTGACGGGGCCACAAGGAAAGAAAAACACGGCACTAGAGGTTAAGTGAAAGGAGGGTCGGACGCGGAACAGGGAGGGGTTTATCAAGGGAACCCAACAGATATATTTTAGGGCTCGATAGTAGTAACTGTCAGTTGAGGAAGTGGCAAATAGAATTAGAAAGTGTAGAGAAGTGAATCATTGCCATTTGTCCCACCAAACAAGGCAGGTTCTGCACAGAACTCCAATGAGCTTGGCATTTCCCTGTCCATGTTCTGGCCACTTGCCCACAGTGACTCAAGGCTTTGTGAGGAAACCACCCTAAACCTGACCCACACGAGGAACCGCAAACCTGCTCTAACTGGTCACAAGGAACATTCTAACTTGGGAATGGTTTTTTATCTAAACTGGCACTGGCAATTACTCTGATGTCTGAACCCCAACACACCTCCACATCATGATCCTGCCCCTATTTGTCACTCCTCCGCCCCCAATCTTATTGGCCTGCCTCCTTTTCCAGTCTTTGTTATTGTACATGCTGTACTACTGTTAATTTATTCTCACATTAAGAGCCCAGATATCTTCTTTCATGCCCTGATAATAAGGCATGAAACAAGAGCGATGGAAACAATCCACCTCCGGACATTAGATAAGCTTCATCATGAGCATATCATTAATTTTGCACCAGGCTAATTTTGTAACAGGTCCTACAGAATGGGTTTGCAGAGATGGGAAGAACCTGACTGAGCCCTGAGCTCAACCTAACCGAACCCCCGTGGAATGAACTGGAACCCCGACTGTGAGCCTGATCCCCAACATCAGTGCCCAACCTGACTAATGCTCTTGTGGCTAAATGGGAGCAACTCCCAGCAACAATGTTCCAACATCTAGTGGGAACCTTCTCTGACTGAGCCCTGACCTCAACCCAACTGAACCCCTGTCAGATGGAACCCCGACTGTGAGCCTGATCCCCAACATCACTGCCCAACTTGACTAATGCTCTTGTGGCTGAATGGGAGCAACTCCCAGCAACACTGTTCCAACATCTAGTGGGAACCTTCCCTGACTGAGCCCTTGAGCCCTACCCAACTGACCCCTGTGGTATGGAACCCCGACTGTGAGCCTGATCCCCAACATCAGTGCCCAACCTGACTAATGCTCTTGTGGCTGAATGGGAGCAACTCCCAGCAACACTGTTCCACCATCTAGTGGGAACCTTCCCTGACTGAGCCCTGAGCCCAACCCAACTGACCCCTGTGGGATGGAACCCCGACTGTGAGCTTGATCCCCAACATCAGTGCCCAACCTGACTAATGCTCTTGTGGCTGAATGGGAGCAACTCCCAGCAACACTGTTCCACCATCTAGTGGGAACCTTCCTCCTCTGAGCCCTGAGCCCAACCCAACTGACCCCTGTGGGATGGAACCCCGACTGTGAGCCTGATCCCCAACATCAGTGCCCAACCTGACTAATGCTCTTGTGGCTAAATGGGAGCAACTCCCAGCAACAATGTTCCAACATCTAGTGGGAACCTTCTCTGACTGAGCCCTGACCTCAACCCAACTGAACCCCTGTCAGATGGAACCCCGACTGTGAGCCTGATCCCCAACATCACTGCCCAACCTGACTAATGCTCTTGTGGCTGAATGGGAGCAACTCCCAGCAACACTGTTCCAACATCTAGTGGGAACCTTCCCTGACTGAGCCCTGAGCCCAACCCAACTGACCCCTGTGGGATGGAACCCCGACTGTGAGCCTGATCCCCAATATCAGTGCCCAACCTGACTAATGCTCTTGTGGCTGAATGGGAGCAACTCCCAGCAACACTGTTCCAACATCTAGTGGGAACCTTCCTCCTCTGAGCCCTGAGCCCAACCCAACTGACCCCTGTGGGATGGAACCCCGACTGTGAGCCTGATCCCCAACATCAGTGCCCAACCTGACTAATGCTCTTGTGGCTAAATGGGAGCAACTCCCAGCAACAATGTTCCAACATCTAGTGGGAACCTTCTCTGACTGAGCCCTGACCTCAACCCAACTGAACCCCTGTCAGATGGAACCCCGACTGTGAGCCTGATCCCCAACATCACTGCCCAACCTGACTAATGCTCTTGTGGCTGAATGGGAGCAACTCCCAGCAACACTGTTCCAACATCTAGTGGGAACCTTCTCTGACTGAGCCCTGACCTCAACCCAACTGAACCCCTGTCAGATGGAACCCCGACTGTGAGCCTGATCCCCAACATCAGTGCCCAACCTGACTAATGCTCTTGTGGCTGAATGGGAGCAACTCCCAGCAACAATGTTCCAACATCTAGTGGGAACCTTCTCTGACTGAGCCCTGACCTCAACCCAACTGAACCCCTGTCAGATGGAACCCCGACTGTGAGCCTGATCCCCAACATGACTGCCCAACTTGACTAATGCTCTTGTGGCTGAATGGGAGCAACTCCCAGCAACACTGTTCCAACATCTAGTGGGAACCTTCCCTGACTGAGCCCTTGAGCCCAACCCAACTGACCCCTGTGGGATGGAACCCCGACTGTGAGCCTGATCCCCAACATCAGTGCCCAACCTGACTAATGCTCTTGTGGCTGAATGGGAGCAACTCCCAGCAACACTGTTCCACCATCTAGTGGGAACCTTCCCTGACTGAGCCCTGAGCCCAACCCAACTGACCCCTGTGGGATGGAACCCCGACTGTGAGCTTGATCCCCAACATCAGTGCCCAACCTGACTAATGCTCTTGTGGCTGAATGGGAGCAACTCCCAGCAACACTGTTCCACCATCTAGTGGGAACCTTCCTCCTCTGAGCCCTGAGCCCAACCCAACTGACCCCTGTGGGATGGAACCCCGACTGTGAGCCTGATCCCCAACATCAGTGCCCAACCTGACTAATGCTCTTGTGGCTAAATGGGAGCAACTCCCAGCAACAATGTTCCAACATCTAGTGGGAACCTTCTCTGACTGAGCCCTGACCTCAACCCAACTGAACCCCTGTCAGATGGAACCCCGACTGTGAGCCTGATCCCCAACATCACTGCCCAACCTGACTAATGCTCTTGTGGCTGAATGGGAGCAACTCCCAGCAACACTGTTCCAACATCTAGTGGGAACCTTCCCTGACTGAGCCCTTGAGCCCAACCCAACTGACCCCTGTGGGATGGAACCCCGACTGTGAGCCTGATCCCCAACATCACTGCCCAACCTGACTAATGCTCTTGTGGCTGAATGGGAGCAACTCCCAGCAACACTGTTCCACCATCTAGTGGGAACCTTCCCTGACTGAGCCCTGAGCCCAACCCAACTGCCCCCTGTGGGATGGAACCCCGACTGTGAGCCTGATCCCCAACATCAGTGCCCAACCTGACTAATGCTCTTGTGGCTGAATGGGAGCAACTCCCAGCAACACTGTTCCACCATCTAGTGGGAACCTTCCCTGACTGAGCCCTGAGCCCAACCCAACTGACCCCTGTGGAATGGAACCCCGACTGTGAGCTTGATCCCCAACATCACTGCCCAACCTGACTAATGCTCTTGTGGCTGAATGGGAGCAACTCCCAGCAACACTGTTCCACCATCTAGTGGGAACCTTCCTCCTCTGAGCCCTGAGCCCAACCCAACTGACCCCCTGTGGGATGGAACCCCGACTGTGAGCCTGATCCCCAACATCACTGCCCAACCTGACTAATGCTCTTGTGGCTGAATGGGAGCAACTCCCAGCAACACTGTTCCACCATCTAGTGGGAACCTTCCCTGACTGAGCCCTGAGCCCAACCCAACTGACCCCTGTGGAATGGAACCCCGACTGTGAGCTTGATCCCCAACATCACTGCCCAACCTGACTAATGCTCTTGTGGCTGAATGGGAGCAACTCCCAGCAACACTGTTCCACCATCTAGTGGGAACCTTCCTCCTCTGAGCCCTGAGCCCAACCCAACTGACCCCCTGTGGGATGGAACCCCGACTGTGAGCCTGATCCCCAACATCACTGCCCAACCTGACTAATGCTCTTGTGGCTGAATGGGAGCAACTCCCAGCAACACTGTTCCACCATCTAGTGGGAACCTTCCCTGACTGAGCCCTGAGCCCAACCCAACTGACCCCTGTGGAATGGAACCCCGACTGTGAGCTTGATCCCCAACATCACTGCCCAACCTGACTAATGCTCTTGTGGCTGAATGGGAGCAACTCCCAGCAACACTGTTCCACCATCTAGTGGGAACCTTCCTCCTCTGAGCCCTGAGCCCAACCCAACTGACCCCTGTGGGATGGAACCCCGACTGTGAGCCTGATCCCCAACATCACTGCCCAACCTCACTAATGCTCTTGTGGCTGAATGGGAGCAACTCCCAGCAACACTGTTCCACCATCTAGTGGGAACCTTCCCTGACTGAGCCCTGACCCCACCCCAACTGGCCCCCTGTGGGATGGAACCCCGACTGTGAGCCTGATCCCCAACATCACTGCCCAACCTCACTAATGCTCTTGTGGCTGAATGGGAGCAACTCCCAGCAACACTGTTCCACCATCTAGTGGGAACCTTCCCTGACTGAGCCCTGAGCCCAACCCAACTGACCCCTGTGGGATGGAACCCCGACTGTGAGCCTGATCCCCAACATCACTGCCCAACCTGACTCATGCTCTTGTGGCTGAATGGGAGCAACTCCCAGCAACACTGTTCCAACATCTAGTGGGAACCTTCCCTGACTGAGCCCTGAGCCCAACCCAACTGACCCCTGTGGGATGGAACCCCGACTGTGAGCCTGATCCCCAATATCAGTGCCCAACCTGACTAATGCTCTTGTGGCTAAATGGGAGCAACTCCCAGCAACAATGTTCCAACATCTAGTGGGAACCTTCTCTGACTGAGCCCTGACCTCAACCCAACTGACCCCTGTGGGATGGAACCCCGACTGTGAGCCTGATCCCCAACATCAGTGCCCAACCTGACTAATGCTCTTGTGGCTAAATGGGAGCAACTCCCAGCAACAATGTTCCAATATCTAGTGGGAACCTTCTCTGACTGAGCCCTGACCTCAACCCAACTGAACCCCTGTCAGATGGAACCCCGACTGTGAGCCTGATCCCCAACATCACTGCCCAACTTGACTAATGCTCTTGTGGCTGAATGGGAGCAACTCCCAGCAACACTGTTCCAACATCTAGTGGGAACCTTCCCTGACTGAGCCCTTGAGCCCAACCCAACTGACCCCTGTGGGATGGAACCCCGACTGTGAGCCTCATCCCCAACATCAGTGCCCAACCTGACTAATGCTCTTGTGGCTGAATGGGAGCAACTCCCAGCAACACTGTTCCACCATCTAGTGGGAACCTTCCCTGACTGAGCCCTGAGCCCAACCCAACTGACCCCTGTGGGATGGAACCCCGACTGTGAGCTTGATCCCCAACATCAGTGCCCAACCTGACTAATGCTCTTGTGGCTGAATGGGAGCAACTCCCAGCAACACTGTTCCACCATCTAGTGGGAACCTTCCTCCTCTGAGCCCTGAGCCCAACCCAACTGCCCCCTGTGGGATGGAACCCCGACTGTGAGCCTGATCCCCAACATCAGTGCCCAACCTGACTAATGCTCTTGTGGCTGAATGGGAGCAACTCCCAGCAACACTGTTCCACCATCTAGTGGGAACCTTCCTCCTCTGAGCCCTGAGCCCAACCCAACTGACCCCTGTGGGATGGAACCCCGACTGTGAGCCTGATCCCCAACATCAGTGCCCAACCTGACTAATGCTCTTGTGGCTAAATGGGAGCAACTCCCAGCAACAATGTTCCAACATCTAGTGGGAGCCTTCTCTGACTGAGCCCTGACCTCAACCCAACTGAACCCCTGTCAGATGGAACCCCGACTGTGAGCCTGATCCCCAACATCACTGCCCAACCTGACTAATGCTCTTGTGGCTGAATGGGAGCAACTCCCAGCAACACTGTTCCAACATCTAGTGGGAACCTTCCCTGACTGAGCCCTTGAGCCCAACCCAACTGACCCCTGTGGGATGGAACCCCGACTGTGAGCCTGATCCCCAACATCAGTGCCCAACCTGACTAATGCTCTTGTGGCTGAATGGGAGCAACTCCCAGCAACACTGTTCCACCATCTAGTGGGAACCTTCCCTGACTGAGCCCTGAGCCCAACCCAACTGACCCCTGTGGAATGGAACCCCGACTGTGAGCTTGATCCCCAACATCACTGCCCAACCTGACTAATGCTCTTGTGGCTGAATGGGAGCAACTCCCAGCAACACTGTTCCACCATCTAGTGGGAACCTTCCTCCTCTGAGCCCTGAGCCCAACCCAACTGACCCCCTGTGGGATGGAACCCCGACTGTGAGCCTGATCCCCAACATCACTGCCCAACCTGACTAATGCTCTTGTGGCTGAATGGGAGCAACTCCCAGCAACACTGTTCCACCATCTAGTGGGAACCTTCCCTGACTGAGCCCTGAGCCCAACCCAACTGACCCCTGTGGGATGGAACCCCGACTGTGAGCTTGATCCCCAACATCAGTGCCCAACCTGACTAATGCTCTTGTGGCTGAATGGGAGCAACTCCCAGCAACACTGTTCCACCATCTAGTGGGAACCTTCCTTCTCTGAGCCCTGAGCCCAACCCAACTGACCCCTGTGGGATGGAACCCCGACTGTGAGCCTGATCCCCAACATCAGTGCCCAACCTGACTAATGCTCTTGTGGCTGAATGGGAGCAACTCCCAGCAACACTGTTCCACCATCTAGTGGGAACCTTCCTCCTCTGAGCCCTGAGCCCAACCCAACTGACCCCTGTGGGATGGAACCCCGACTGTGAGCCTGATCCCCAACATCAGTGCCCAACCTGACTAATGCTCTTGTGGCTGAATGGGAGCAACTCCCAGCAACAATGTTCCAACATCTAGTGGGAACCTTCTCTGACTGAGCCCTGACCTCAACCCAACTGAACCCCTGTCAGATGGAACCCCGACTGTGAGCCTGATCCCCAACATCACTGCCCAACCTGACTAATGCTCTTGTGGCTGAATGGGAGCAACTCCCAGCAACACTGTTCCAACATCTAGTGGGAACCTTCCCTGACTGAGCCCTTGAGCCCAACCCAACTGACCCCTGTGGGATGGAACCCCGACTGTGAGCCTGATCCCCAACATCACTGCCCAACCTGACTAATGCTCTTGTGGCTGAATGGGAGCAACTCCCAGCAACACTGTTCCACCATCTAGTGGGAACCTTCCCTGACTGAGCCCTGAGCCCAACCCAACTGCCCCCTGTGGGATGGAACCCCGACTGTGAGCCTGATCCCCAACATCAGTGCCCAACCTGACTAATGCTCTTGTGGCTGAATGGGAGCAACTCCCAGCAACACTGTTCCACCATCTAGTGGGAACCTTCCCTGACTGAGCCCTGAGCCCAACCCAACTGACCCCTGTGGAATGGAACCCCGACTGTGAGCTTGATCCCCAACATCACTGCCCAACCTGACTAATGCTCTTGTGGCTGAATGGGAGCAACTCCCAGCAACACTGTTCCACCATCTAGTGGGAACCTTCCTCCTCTGAGCCCTGAGCCCAACCCAACTGACCCCCTGTGGGATGGAACCCCGACTGTGAGCCTGATCCCCAACATCACTGCCCAACCTCACTAATGCTCTTGTGGCTGAATGGGAGCAACTCCCAGCAACACTGTTCCACCATCTAGTGGGAACCTTCCCTGACTGAGCCCTGAGCCCAACCCAACTGACCCCTGTGGAATGGAACCCCGACTGTGAGCTTGATCCCCAACATCACTGCCCAACCTGACTAATGCTCTTGTGGCTGAATGGGAGCAACTCCCAGCAACACTGTTCCACCATCTAGTGGGAACCTTCCCTGACTGAGCCCTGAGCCCAACCCAACTGACCCCTGTGGAATGGAACCCCGACTGTGAGCTTGATCCCCAACATCAGTGCCCAACCTGACTAATGCTCTTGTGGCTGAATGGGAGCAACTCCCAGCAACACTGTTCCACCATCTAGTGGGAACCTTCCCTGACTGAGCCCTGAGCCCAACCCAACTGACCCCTGTGGAATGGAACCCCCGACTGTGAGCTTGATCCCCAACATCACTGCCCAACCTGACTAATGCTCTTGTGGCTGAATGGGAGCAACTCCCAGCAACACTGTTCCACCATCTAGTGGGAACCTTCCTCCTCTGAGCCCTGAGCCCAACCCAACTGACCCCTGGGGGATGGAACCCCGACTGTGAGCCTGATCCCCAACATCACTGCCCAACCTCACTAATGCTCTTGTGGCTGAATGGGAGCAACTCCCAGCAACACTGTTCCACCATCTAGTGGGAACCTTCCCTGACTGAGCCCTGACCCCACCCCAACTGGCCCCTGTGGGATGGAACCCCGACTGTGAGCCTGATCCCCAACATCACTGCCCAACCTCACTAATGCTCTTGTGGCTGAATGGGAGCAACTCCCAGCAACACTGTTCCACCATCTAGTGGGAACCTTCCCTGACTGATCCCTGAGCCCAACCCAACTGACCCCTGTGGGATGGAACCCCGACTGTGAGCCTGATCCCCAACATCACTGCCCAACCTGACTAATGCTCTTGTGGCTGAATGGGAGCAACTCCCAGCAACACTGTTCCACCATCTAGTGGGAACCTTCCCTGACTGAGCCCTGAGCCCAACCCAACTGGCCCCTTGTGGGATGGAACCCCGACTGTGAGCCTGATCCCCAACATCACTGCCCAACCTGACTAATGCTCTTGTGGCTGAATGGGAGCAACTCCCAGCAACACTGTTCCACCATCTAGTGGGAACCTTCCCTGACTGAGCCCTGAGCCCAACCCAACTGGCCCCTTGTGGGATGGAACCCCGACTGTGAGCCTGATCCCCAACATCAATGCCCAACCTCACTAATGCTCTTGTGGCTGAATGGGAGCAACTCCCAGCAACACTGTCCCCAACACACCTCCACATCATGACCCTGCCCCTATATGTCACTGCTCAGCCCCCAATCTTATTGACCTGCCTCCTTTTCCGGTCTTTGCCAAAGTCGAAGGAGATAACCCTAGTCGTTAGTTCATTACAAAATGTCCAATGAAGCAATAAGGAAAACTTCATTATAAAGAATATGCCACACCCCTCTAAATCAAATTGGAAACTAATAAACAGATTAGAACCAGGAGGACCAGCCCTTTCTGCGCCAGATGGAATCTGGGACTGGCAATAAATAGATACCATAAACCCCAGTAAGCTTGTAAGTAAGAGTGTAACCATGTTAATTGTCTCATTATCATAACAGGATAAATGGCTTTGTGCTCCTTCCGTGGAGCATATAATTAATGATAATTGCCCTGGGGAATTGCTAATTGTGTATATTAGGGCATCATCACCTGTGCTATTTATTTCCCTGTGCGAGTTATCTCTAGATAAACATCTAAATCAAGGAGAATACAGATGTCTCCCAGACAAGGAGGGGGGCTGATAATTGTAAAAAAGATTAAACCCTTTCTGTTGCCATGTAAATAAGTCTGTAGCAACATTTTACAGGGATGTAAAAAGGGTAAGTTCTTGGGTAAGGGTGCTATTCATACTATATTGCCCAAGTATGGGAACCCCTGCCTGCCCAACATCTCATTCTTCAACCAAAAGGATTAATATAAAGTTGCCCCTTACTTGCTGCTATAACTGCCCCTGCTCTTCTAGGAAGGTTCCAACTAGATGGTGGAATCGTGTTGCTGGGAGTTGCTCCCATTCAGCCACAAGAGCATTAGTCAGGTTGGGCAGTGATGTTGGGGATCAGGCTCACAGTCGGGGTTCCATCCCACAGGGGTCAGTTGGGTTGGGCTCAGGGCTCAGTCAGGGAAGGTTCCCACTAGATGGTGGAACAGTGTTGCTGGGAGTTGCTCCCATTCAGCCACAAGAGCATTAGTCAGGTTGGGCAGTGATGTTGGGGATCAGGCTCACAGTCGGGGTTCCATCCCACAGGGGGGCAGTTGGGTTGGGCTCAGGGCTCAGTCAGGGAAGGTTCCCACTAGATGGTGGAACAGTGTTGCTGGGAGTTGCTCCCATTCAGCCACAAGAGCATTAGTCAGGTTGGGCAGTGATGTTGCGGATCAGGCTCACAGTCGGGGTTCCATCCCACAGGGGGGCAGTTGGGTTGGGCTCAGGGCTCAGTCAGGGAAGGTTCCCACTAGATGGTGGAACAGTGTTGCTGGGAGTTGCTCCCATTCAGCCACAAGAGCATTAGTCAGGTTGGGCACTTTCACACTTCTCTAATAAACTTTCTGTCACAGTGGCACAGATCCTATCTGATCCCCCCCATTGTAAGCAGCAGTCCTGCCCTGCTTTATGGCTGAGATTCTAGCTATCTGTATAACAGAGCATTCTGTCACAGTGGCACAGATCCTATCTGATCCCCCCCCATTGTAAGCAGCAGTCCTGCCCTGCTTTATGGCTGAGATTCTAGCTATCTGTATAACAGAGCATTCTGTCACAGTGGCACAGATCCTATCTGATCCCCCCCCATTGTAAGCAGCAGTCCTGCCCTGCTTTATGGCTGAGATTCTAGCTATCTGTATAACAGAGCATTCTGTCACAGTGGCACAGATCCTATCTGATCCCCCCCATTGTAAGCAGCAGTCCTGCCCTGCTTTATGGCTGAGATTCTAGCTATCTGTATAACAGAGCATTCTGTCACAGTGGCACAGATCCTATCTGATCCCCCCATTGTAAGCAGCAGTCCTGCCCTGCTTTATGGCTGAGATTCTAGCTATCTGTATAACAGAGCATTCTGTCACAGTGGCACAGATCCTATCTGATCCCCCCCATTGTAAGCAGCAGTCCTGCCCTGCTTTATGGCTGAGATTCTAGCTATCTGTATAACAGAGCATTCTGTCACAGTGGCACAGATCCTATCTGATCCCCCCCCATTGTAAGCAGCAGTCCTGCCCTGCTTTATGGCTGAGATTCTAGCTATCTGTATAACAGAGCATTCTGTCACAGTGGCACAGATCCTATCTGATCCCCCCATTGTAAGCAGCAGTCCTGCCCTGCTTTATGGCTGAGATTCTAATGCATTCTTGTTTTTGTATTGCACCAGTGATTTCAGGAGACGGAGATTTATATTTAGGCGAATAGAGGAGCCTCTGAGCACATTATCCCTCCCAGCAAATAAAGCCAAGTGTTTGCACTGCCCAGCCTGTAAGGACTGCCCCCCTCTCTGCACTGCGAGGCTGGAGATGAGAGTAGGGAGGCACCGGGGCAATAGATCCATGGGAGAATGAGTCGCTAGGGGAGCAGTGTTTTGTACATGGGAGGGGTATAGCTGATTAATGTCAAATCGTTATGATCAAAGCCTCTAATGAGAAGCTCCGGCTGCCAGTTTCTCACTTCCTTGTATTGGGCTCTGTATTCCGCCTCTGCCCAATGAGGAGATCATTCCCGAGTGCCAGCCTGCAGGTAAGCCGCTTCTACCCTTATTCTCAGGGGAGCCAAAATCTGCCCCCCAGCATAGCTTCATGCTCCTGGGCTCGGTCACTATTGGGGTCACTCTATGGGGTTCCCTGAGTTTCAAATCTAACCTCTGTGCCCCCGACCCAAAGGTTAGAAATCCCTAAATGCAAAAAACTTTTCAATGTAAATTCTGTTTTCAGGTCCATTTGAGTCTACAGGGGGGGCCACAGAGGTGTGTAATGGGGGGTAACACAGTTGTATATTTGGCTTCATTATCCCCTGGGCCCCGAGACCCTTCGACCCACCACTGTATGGGTTAATACCTACCGAACAAGTTCCGTTTATTTTAAACCAGCAGGAAATGCTCATGAGGTTTTCTATTTGTACTTAAAATAGTAAGGCGGCAGTCACATCATTCCCAGGCAGTGAGGGGGGGGAACTGACAGCTGAAAGGTTTGTTGCTTTCTGTTTGGAAATATATCAGCTGCTTCCAGGGTCGGACTGGGCCACCAAGGCACCGGAGAAAAACCCAGTGGGCCCCGTTGGCCCAGACCCAATCCGTGTCAACGATCCCCCGGCCACCAGTGTTCCTTTCCCTGATGCGTTGTAAGGGGGAGGACGTCGGGCGGGTGGCAGGGGCCCCTGTGGGTCCTGCCCCTTCCAGTCCGACCCTGGCTGCTTCCAATGGGATCAGATAGGATCTGTGCCCGTTAAAGGGGTAGTTCACCTTTAAATTAGCATTTAATATGATGTAAATCATATCATTTATTATTTTTGGTGGTCTTTCAGTTATTTAGCTTTTTGTTTAGCAGCTCTCCAGTTTGGAATTTCAGCAGCTATCTGGTTGCTAGGGTCTTGTCTACCTTAGCAACCAGGGAGTGGTTTGAATAAGAGACGGGAATATGAATAGGAGAGGGACCGTACAGAAAGATAAGGAATAAAAAGTAATAAGAGACATAAGATCACAGAGCAATAGGTTTTGGCTGCCGGGGTCAGTGACCCCCATTTGAAAGCTGGAAAGAAGCAGAAGAAGAAGGCAAATAATACTTAAACTAGAAAAAAGTAAATAATGAAGACCAATTGCAAAGTTGCTAGGAATAGGACATTCTATAGCATACTAAGAGTTAATGTAAAGGTCTTTAAAACTGCTAATATAATCACCCCCCTAAGGGGTGTTGCTGGGGATACCTCCTTTTAGATGCCACCACCACTATCTCCAAGGGGCCCAGGGTGGCAGTTTAAGGGTGGGCTAATGTGACTGATGTTGCCCTATGGCTAACGAAGGCTCAGCACCTCTAATATTACAGGTTCATCTATTGTTTATATTCATATCTAGTAGTGGCCTCTCCCTTTTGTTGGAACCAGCAGGTCTAATGACTCCACCGTCACTAATCCGACATCATTCAGGGTAAACACGTAAGAAAGAGAGAAAGCAGATTTAGTAAATAGTGGATTAAGAAGGATCAACATTACAGTAATATATTATTCTTGGACTCTCCAATACTGTGACCTCAGGTAAACCTGAGCGTTCATTATAGGCTAGAAACATCTCCGGCTAATGGCCACTAATGAGGATGTGGGAGGGAGAAGTCCATTTAGTAGCGCAGGGATTACACTGAGAGGAAGAATGGAGCAGATACCACTGTACAGTGTATTACAGGCACGTGGCCACCATAAATCCCTTGCCGGAGACAGCTGTCTGCCCTAAACTCTAGGAACCTTCACCCGTAGCTACCATAAGGTGCTTCTCTCCAAGCCAACCAAGTGGTATTTGGACTCAAGACTTTACGTCTTGAATAAAGTTACAAACTTCTAAAAACAAGTCATTCAGCTACAATTCCAGGAATATCAAGGACAACAAAAAGTTCAATCTCTGTCTTGGTTTTATAGGGGAATCTAGGCGCCATCATCTCCAAATCTCACCCAAAGCGGCCTTCAAGCTGGGCCAACAAGAAATGATTATTGACATAGGGTTATGTGTATGTTCCGTACCCTTGTTAGGTTGGAAAAAGGTTGGGAATATTCTTCAGTTGAATACTCAAGACAGTGGCAGCAGATTTCTTCTGCATGATCTAGGTCAGAGGCTTTTTTGGGGTTGTGGGCAACCATTTGGCTTGCTTATGTTCATTATAATGATAATGTGGACTGAACAGACACTATAGTTCCAAGAATAAAACAGTTCACCCCAATTGGCCTTCAGTCATGACCCTCTCCCTTCCATTGCTCTGAACCCTTCTAGAGGGGCCAGGTTCAACGTTTTGGAAACACCTTGATGAGAGTTATTTATACCCCTTTAGTTCCATTGGTCGCTGTTTATCCCAGGCCATATTCTTCATGCAGGACAGTTCCAGGTTGTTATACATGACGAGTGGCGCATAAGTATTCCAGTGTTATCTATCTCACATTGTGGAACTAACAACCCTAATACTCTGCTAGTGTTTTGGTTACAAAGTCATGGCTTTGACATGAAGAACATGTTCAGACAGTTATTGTAACCAAATCACTCACTGCTCAAGAACAATCAAACCTGCCCTTTAGGGCTGATTCCTCTGATGTTGTTCGGGCTTCAGATCAATATGCAGGTCCCAAAGAGGTTGGGTCGTGGTCCCAAAGAGGTTGGGTCACCATCCCACCACTTTGAAACCAGACACAAATAAAATCCACAAGCTGCATGGCTGATAAGAAGCTACCTTAGATGCCTACTATATGGCTGCAAAGAAAACCTATATGAACTGATATTTAGCTCATTCGCCAATCATGGAAGGAATTTATTGTGTGTCTGGTTTAAAAGGGGTACTGTAGTGACCCTACTAAGAGTCTCCTGTCAACTTTATGACATTATGTTGATCCAACAGTCAGGGTAGTGCCCAGATTTACCCATATGGCACAACTGGTGGAGTCAGCGTGAGGTCCTATCTTCGTCTATTATGCCCTTTATTGATGGAAATGGGAAACATCTCAGTGGGTTGATTTTTCTGATGTTGTTCGGGCTGCATGTCAATATGCAGGTCCTAAAGAGGTTGGGTTGTGGTCCCAAAGAGGTTGGGTCAACATCCAACCACTTTGAAACCAGACACAAAGAAAATCCACAAGCTGCATGGCTGATAAGAAGCTACCTTAGATGCCTACTATATGGCTGCAGAGAAACCCACCCAAACCTACAGTATATGAACTGCTATTTAGCTCATTCACCAATCGTGGAAGGAATTTATTGCGTGTCTGGTTTAAAAGGGGTACTGTAGTGACCTTACTAAGAGTCTCCTGTCAACTTTATGACATTATGCTGATCCAACAGTCTGGGTAGTCTGGGACCTGCATATGGCACCCATATGGCACAACTAGTGGAGTCAGTGTGAGGTCCTGTCTTCATCTGTTATGCCCTTTATTGATGGAAATGGGAAACATTTCAGTGGGTTGATTTTTCTGATGTTGTTCGGGCTGCAAGTCAATATGCAGGTCCCAAAGAGGTTGGATTGTGGCCCCAAGAGGTTGGGTCACCATCCCACCACTTTGAAACCAGACACAAAAAAAATCCACAAGCTGCATGGCTGATAAGAAGCTACCTTAGATGCCTACTATATGGCTGCAGAGAAACCCATATGGTACAACTAGTGGAGTCAGTGTGAGGTCCTATCTTCATCTGTTATGCCCTTTATTGATGGAAATGGGAAACATCTCAGTGGGTTGATTTTTCTGATGTTGTTTGGGCCCTAGTGACCCTACTAAGAGCCTCCTTAATGACATTATGCTGATCCAACAGTCTTGGTAGTGCCCAGATTTACCCATATAGCACAACTGGTGGAGTCAGTGTGAGGTCCTGTCTTCATCTATTATGCCCTTTATTGACGGAAATGGGAAACATCTCAGTGGGTAATCTTGGCAATACACTGGAAGACCTGCTCGTTTGTCCACCTTGAGGTGGGCGATATGAGATTCATCCGCTTGTTTGGCCCTCGGGTCAAATGATTGGATCACATTGATGGGATGCAGGCTGGTGGGGCAAAGACCAAATCGACCAACTGATGTGCTCCTTGACCAACGGGATTTTTAACCATCCTCCAGATATCTGTCAGGTATGCCTGCCAGAGAGCCAACATATGGGCCAATAAGCTGCTGACATGCTCCATCTGCAGTATGGCCACCTTAACTCGGTGCAACCCCTTGCTTCTGCACACAAAGCCTGGGTATTACCCAAAATACAGCACGCTTGTAATTAAACGTAGAACTAGAACATAGTAACATAGTCAAAAAGGAAGAAACCAAAGTAACGGTGAAGTGGTTTGTTTCCCCGGCGCTCCACAACCTAGGCAAATATTTGTCACCCATATCTGGCACTTTCTACCATGACTAACATTGTGTGTGTTTATAGTCTTAGGTTTTGCAAGAAATCAAATATCATTAGGCCTTCTTGTAACAATGACACCCAGTGAGAATGAGATGACAATTGCTTGGCATTTTAATTTAGAAATGATTAGGCAACAGAACAGTTTGTGGGTGGAGTTCCCCTTTAAATAACTAAAATGACTCCTGAGGACGCCCAAGCTATTTTGTCTAAAGCAGTAGCTTCCGCTTTCGTACAAATGTTTGCTTTTGAGTGAGTCAATATTGTCTCAAAGCTGATCCACTCTCTGGCTGGAAAGGGCTGCCGAATGGTCCAACATTTGGGGAATTTTGCCTGAATGTGGCCAGTTCCATGGATGATTGTTTAGACCTTCCTAGCCCAGGAGTGGCCCAATAAAGTTATATAACAGTAGGCATTACCATTAAACCAGCTGTACATATACTTTCACCTTGTAGACAGTGATATTCTGAGACAATTAGCATCTGGTCTTCATATTTTTTATGGTTTTTTAGTTATTTAGCTTTTTGTTCAGCAGAAGTGATGGGCGAAATGTTTCGGCAGGCATGGCTTCCCGGCCGAATTTCCGCATTTCACCATTGGCGGATTGTTTTGCGAAACGGATGTAAACATTTGCTGCAGAAAAATTCGTTGCGCGTCCAAATATTGTTGCGTGACAAAAGAATAGCTACGCGACAAAAGAATAGCCACGAGACAAAAGAATAGCTACGCGACAAAAGAATAGCCACAAAACAAAAGAATAGCCGCGGGCGACAAAAGAATAGCCATGAGACAAAAGAATAGCCATGAGGCAAAAGAATAGCCACGAGGCAAAAGAATAGCTACGCGACAAAAGAATAGCCACGAGACAAAAGAATAGCCGCGCACGACAAAAGAATAGCCACGAGACAAAAGAATAGCTACGCGACAAAAGAATAGCCACGAGACAAAAGAATAGCCGCGCACGACAAAAGAATAGCCACGAGACAAAAGAATAGCCGCGGGCGACAAAAGAATAGCTGGGCCATCGTTTGTGCCCATACATGGGCCGATAAGCTGCAGAATCTTTCAGACCAAAGGTCCCCATACACGTGAAGATTCGCTCGCTTGACGAGGTCGCCAAGCGAACTGATCTGCTCCCGATATCGCCCACCTACGGGTTGGGTGATATCGGGAAAATGTAGGCAAATTCGTTTGGGGCCAAATGATCGAATTATAACGGTGCCAATGGGGCAGTCGGTTTGGGGACCGCTTCAACGAGCCGATGCGGTCCCCGATCCTACTAAATCCTTTAACCTGCCTGATTGATATCTGCCCAATTTCAGGCCAGATATTGGTTGGGCATGACCCTGGTTCCTGCCCCTACAGGGGCCAATAAGCTGCCGAAACGGTTCAAGGGACCGATATTGGCAGCTACAATCGGCCGGTGTATGGGGACCTTTATATCAGCAGCTAGAATCAGTCTGTGTATGGCCACCTTAAGTTATGGATGTATGGATTTTAAAGGTCACTGGTAGCTATGTGCTAGGTTACCCAACATGAGCCATTGGTTCCCCTTCGCGGAAATGTAGGAGGTCACAACTATCAGTCCATAAACCTAAAAAAATATAACTAGGGATTCACCGAATCCAGGATTCGGTTCGGTATTTGGCGAAGGTTCGACCTAGTGTCCAAGTGTCTGACTGAACCCAATCTGAATCCCTAAAATCACATGACTTTTGGTTACATGAAGACGGAAGTAAAAAAAAAAATGTTAAGCTCGCTTCTATTGAACCCTTCTGTAGCCTATTTCACGAAGGGTTCGCAGTTCGTCAGAACCCAAAAATAATGGATTTGTTGCATCTATAACTATAACCCCTATGTACAGTGTGGTGAGGCCAGGTTTGTAAGGCCCAACCAGATACAACCAACACAGGGCAATTAGATGACCCATTGTGATCATGATGCTACGGGTGGTGCCCAGGCATATCTCATTGTGCTTACAAGTCTGACTGCATTTCAAGTGAGCTAATTAAAAAATTCAGGCTGCGAATGGTTGCATTTCAAGTGAGCTAAAAATTAATTAATTTCATGCCGCAAATGGTATTGCCATAGAGATGTGTCCAGTAAGAACTTTCTTATTTATAGGTTCCACCCGTGGTGAATTCTCTACCAAATCTCATTGTGATTCTTCTCTGTTTGCAGATACCCAGTAAGGACTGATATGCCATGTTCTATGTAAGGAGACATTTCTTCTGTTGGTGTACCGTCGGCATAACATGCCTTCTTCTGTCCTTCAACTTTTATTGGTCAAAGAAGTTTCATTTGGGAGTTGCCTGGAGAAACATCGAGTCTTGCAGCGTCAAGTTGCCTCAAGACACAATCACACCACTGAAGGGCACCAAAGCCTATGTCATCGCCCCATACTATGACAACCGAGAGAAGGACATCATACGGATCTTGGGGATTGTCCACCATCAAGAGGTGGAAGAACTTTACTGCTACTTCTGTTGTACATCCGACACTGTTCTGTACACAGTCAAAGCAGTCATAAATATCCACTCGGACCGGTTTGACTTCCCCTATGGTTTAGCCGATATCATCTGTTCAGAACCACCAAGCTGCACGCCGACACACGTCTCAGTTCACTGGTCTCCATACGAACCACACGACAGTCTTACCACCTTCAAAATTCTTAACAGAAACCCAGGCAGACCAACAGCCAACTTCACCGTCTGTTTCTCCGCCATGTTTGGGAATTACAACAACGTCCTGCAGTTCATCCAGACCATTGAAATGTATAAGATACTGGGCGCCCAAAATGTCATGGTCTACCTAAACAACTGCAGCCGAAAAATGGAGAAGGTCCTTCAGTACTACACCGAGGAAGGGACGGTGGAGGTGATCCCCTGGCACATTCAGCGATATCTGAAGGTCTCTGATAACTGGCAATATCCCAACGATGGCACGGAAATTGGTTATTACGGGCAGATATCGGCACTAAATGACTGTATTTACAGAAACATGTACTCTAGCAAGTTTGTTGTACTCAACGACCAGGATGAAATAATTCTGCCTTTCAAGCACCGGACTTGGGACACCATGATGGAAAGTCTTCAACGAAAAAACCCCAAAGTGGGAATCTTTCAATTTGAAAACCATATTTTCCCCCAAACTGTGGTTTCCAATGGAAATTTTACCAACACATCTTCATGGAACAGGGTCCCGGGGTCCAACCTACTGCAATATATACACCGGGAACCAGACAGACTTTCGTACTACAATGCCCGGAAAATGATATTGGATCCGAGGGCAGTGATCCAAACGTCTGTTCACTCTACCCTGAAACAGTACAAAAGATCTATGTATGTCCCTCTACACACCGCCCTGGTTTATCACTGTAGAGACCCCCTGCAGCACAATTTACCTAGGGCGTCTTTAATTAAAGATAGAACTATATGGAGGTATAACGTTTCCTTAATTAGGAACGTTAACCAGGCGTTGCTGAAGTTTAAACTGATTGGATAATAAACATGTATGTTATTTAATGAAGGAGAGTATGAACTGTGCCTGCTTATGAGGTTGATGATAAAAGAATTAACAACGCGTTTCGCACTTGCCTAGTATGCCTAACTGTGTGCTCTGTTTTTAAGGCAATTGTACGTGGGGCAATTTGGTTGCCCTGGCATTTTGCAGCATGTTGGGCAGGCGACTTAACGCTCAAAAGAGTCCTGGCTATGAACTGACAGTGACCCGACCTGTGGCGAAAGGGCACCAGGGGCTTTTGGGCGATTCCCATTCAAACGAATGGAAGGGAGGGACTGATTGCCGTCCACCAAGTTGCAAAGCACTCGGAATAGTACCATGTACTTTAACCCTTAAGGAATTCACGTGGGGTTCTTCCTTGCAGCTTGCATCCTATGACTATTGTAGTTCACCAGTGACCCATCGCATTTCATGCTCGCATTTTATGGTTGCTCTGTTCTGTTCTCAGCAACTGCTTCAGGCAGAGAAATGCTCAAAAACTTCACACATTCATCTGCCGTTATAATGAATTTGAGACGACATCGCCACCGGCTGGTCATTTTAGCCAACTGACTACGGCTGGCTGAAAATACATTTCCCGGGAAAAGGAAAGTCGGGTTCCTTTTTCAGCCGACTGAACTGCTAATAAAATTGTTACTAGAAGATGGGTCCGAGGAACGTTACTTAGATTTTCTTCAAAATATATGTATAGTGTTTGTAATTTGTTGCCCTCAAAAAGTGCAGGAAGGTAACATTACAGTATAATTGCCCCATTTGTATATTTCTGTTCTTGTCCTGACACAGTATTTCTGCCTTGAATTCTCTCAGCAACTGTGAGCTTACAATCTAAGGCCCCTATCCCATTCCCATCAGTCAATGCCCCAGTGAGCTTACAATCTAAGGTCCCTATCCCATTCCCATCAGTCCCTGCCCCAGTGAGCTTACAATCTAAGGTCCCTATCCCATTCCCATCAGTCCCTGCCCCAGTGAGCTTACAGTCTAAGGTCCCTATCCCATTCCCATCAGCCCCTGCCCCAGTGAGCTTACAATCTAAGGTCCCTATCCCATTCCCATCAGCCCCTGCCCCAGTGAGCTTACAATCTAAGGTCCCTATCCCATTCCCATCAGCCCCTGCCCCAGTGAGCTTACAATCTAAGGTCCCTATCCCATTCCCATCAGTCCCTGCCCCAGTGAGTTTACAATCTAAGGTCCCTATCCCATTCCCATCAGTCCCTGCCCCAAGTGAGCTTACAGTCTAAGGTCCCTATCACATTCCCATCAGCCCCTGCCCCAGTGAGCTTACAATCTAAGGTCCCTATCCCATTCCCATCAGCCCCTTGCTAGTGAGCTTACAATCTAATGTCCCTATCACATTCCCATCAGCCCCTGCCCCAGTGAGCTTACAATCTAATGTCCCTATCACATTCCCATCAGCCCCTGCCCCAGTGAGTTTACAATCTAAGGTCCCTATCACATTCCCATCAGTCCCTGCCCCAGTGAGCTTACAATCTAATGTCCCTATCCCATTCCCATCAGTCCCTGCCCCAGTGAGCTTACAATCTAAGGTCCCTATCACATTCCCATCAGTCCCTGCCCCAGTGAGCTTACAATCTAAGGTCCCTATCCCATTCCCATCAGCCCCTGCCCCAGTGAGCTTACAATCCAAGGTCCCTATCCCATTCGCATCAGTCCCTGCCCCAGTGAGCTTACAATCCAAGGTCCCTATCCCATTCCCATCAGTCCCTGCCCAGTGAGCTTACAATCTAAGGTCCCTATCCCATTCCCATCAGTCCCTGCCCCAGTGAGCTTACAATCTAAGGTCCCTATCCCATTCCCATTAGTCCCTGCCCCAGTGAGCTTACAATCTAAGGTCCCTATCCCATTCCCATCAGTCCCTGCCCCAGTGAGCTTACAATCTAAGGTCCCTATCCCATTCCCATCAGTCCCTGCCCCAGTGAGCTTACAATCTAAGGTCCCTATCCCATTCCCATCAGTCCCTGCCCCAGTGAGCTTACAATCTAAGGTCCCTATCCCATTCCCATGAGCCCCTGCCCCAGTGAGCTTACAATCTAAGGTCCCTATCACAATCCCATCAGCCCCTGCCCCAGTGAGCTTACAATCTAAGGTCCCTATCACATTCCCATCAGTCCCTGCCCCAGTGAGCTTACAATCTAAGGTCCCTATCCCATTCCCATCAGCCCCTGCCCCAGTGAGCTTACAATCTAAGGTCCCTATCCCATTCCCATCAGTCCCTGCCCCAGTGGAAAGCTTTGTACCACCCCAAAATCTTGTGTATGTGCCACCTAGGTGACACGTAGAAAGTTCTAAATGCGCGGTGAAATTAAACATAATTAAAAACCCGATCTGTTTATCTTATATTACCTGCCCCGCCTCTATGCCTGTGGCAATATTTGATTGACAGATGATATTTTAAAAGGCATTTATAACAGCTGTGGATGATTTAATTAAAAAAGGATTTGGGTTTCATGTTTAATTCCTAAAGGACTTTTATTATACATGTTTTTGGTCCGGCCCATACTTGCGGGAGGTTATATAGAACTCGAGCTGTGCCCTACTGGGTGCCACCCCTTGCGTTCCTGTGGGCGGGGCGAGTGCCCAGTTACCTGATGATCCTAAACCTAGGATAAGGAGTCAGCTCAAGGGCCTCTGCACCCCCCAAGGGTGCCCCCTGCAGGAGACCCTCACCATCTGTCCGACCCCTGAGCGCACGTAAATTGAATTTACCTTCAGTGCGTCGGGGGAGGGAGACCGGCAGCTCGGCGAAGCACCCAACTGGGAACGGGTCTGGGCCGGTGGGGTTTTTTCCGGTGCCCCGGTAGTGCAGTCCGACCCTGCGCTTCAGGGGCAGGAAATTCTGTAGTTTTTGGGGCGCTAAACTATAGGTTTGGTGGCATCTTTTTGGATTCATGGGCGGTTCGATTTATCGTTAGTGAACAAAATGTTTTGCCTGACATGGATTTGCGCCAAAATTCCACATTTCGCCATTGGTGGCTGGAGTCAGGGGTGGGCCAAGTTGACTGAGGCCCTAGGCAACCCGGTCGGCCACCGCACCTCCTCCGATCACCCCACCGACAGAGGGAGATAACGTTGTGGGTGGGGGGAGTGCACCATGTGGGGCGACGGGGGGCAAGAGAGTGCGGAGTATGGAAAGGAACAAGAGGTACCCCCCATCTTCTGTTTACCCCTAGTTCCGGCCCGGGCTGCGGCGCTTGGTGTATCATTACCCAAGTCCAACCTGCATAGAAGGAGGATAAGGAGAAGTTTGCGTAACCCTTAGAGCCACACCTATAGTCACATGTTGCCTAAGGTGGCGTAACTGATTGGTTGGCAGTGGTGGCATATGTTTATTTAAAGTATCAGTGTTTGGGTTCCGTAATTAACCCTGTCACTCCATGCCAGGAGGAAGCAGAATTAAAGGACAAGCTCAAAGACAAGTTCAGGGCCCACAGGTTGCAAACAATTCCCTTCCCTCCTTGTTTTCCTTTTCTAACTTTTATTTGGGTGAGGCAAACCATGGAGACCCTCATCAGCAAAGAGGCGTTGATAAAGCAGACAAATTTATTGGCCATATACGGAGACGCGCTCGTTTGGTTTGGAGTGGTCGTCCAATAAGCAGATGTTTTCCCCAATGTGCCCACCATGAGGAAGGTGATATTGGGTTGATCAGACCATAATTGCCCCTATGCTGCCCCTCAAGTTGACCACCTCTTCAATGAGCAGATCTGGTCCTTAATGTTTTCCACCAAGGAACAAACCAACATCTCCTAAAGGGGGTCATACACAGGCCAATACAAGCTGGCAATGCAGTTGGCAGCTCATTGGCTCGTGTATGGGCAGATGTCGAGAGGGCAGGTTTGATTTTCCCTTTGGACCCAGGACTGGGTCTGTGTGTTGATGTGGTTCTTGATCTGATGGGCTGCATATTGAGGGTCAAATGATTGAATCAACCAAGTAGTGCCCACCTAAAGGGGGCAACCTTGCCAAACACGTTGATCTTTCCCGATATGCCCACCTTAAACTGTAGATCCTGGAGGGTTGATCCAATCGTTTGGCCCTTAGGCAAATCAGTTGGGTCTGATTGCCACTTTGCAGGCCAGCATTTTGAGGACCACGATCCAACAGGAATGCCACCTAATGTTCTGTGCCATCTCTCTCCTCCTGACATCTGACAAGTTGTCAGCCAGATATCAGTCGGGTAGGACAGTAGGAGGGCCCCATAGGAGATGTTGATTTGTGTCTTGGTGGAACAGGAGCAGCAGAACTACCCATCTAGGTCAGGAGACTGTGGGAATCAAGACATCCCAGTGGGCAGGGTCACTGGAATGCATCTGTGCAAGCAGTGTTCAAATTATTGGTTTTGAATGACCCCCAGCTGTGCCTTCAGCTGATCATGCAATGTCCACAGGTGGAGAGAGATGGAGCAGAAGGGTGGAGGAAGTGGGTAGGTAAGAGATGAATGGAGAGAAGAAACACACCAACTTGGTCTAAGGGGGTCCAATTGGCATCTTAAATCTGTCCATCTATGGCCATCTTGGAGATGACAGAACAACACTGTTGATAATTTTAGACATAAAGATCATCTTATCTAAACTACCAGCCCACCATAAGCCTTCTTCTCAGAGCAAAACTGTTGGCCTTCTACCTTCTGGCAGCCCCTATACTAGGAAGCCCATGGTTTCACCCAAGCCTCTCTCATAAACTTGGTGGACCAATTATAGACCAGTAACATTAAATATATTAAACACATGAGATCAGCTAAAACAAAAGTATTCCACCCCAGACTTGGACATCTCTTGATACCAACAGATATTCCAATGGGTCCTACACACCAGTTGGGTCAGTCCTTGTAGCATGGGCTTCGGGTACTTTGGGTTCAAACCTGAATTTCAGAGGGTTTGCTCCACGGTTGCTTCTTCTTGGTTTCAAAATTATGCAGCCTTTGAGGGTTTGAGGGATTGATGTGGTGACTTTGATGAATTGGAGAAGGTTGTGGGCACTTCATGGTATCTTGAGATGATGAAGTTGTATATCTTTACGTAAAGGGAATGTCTATTGGTACCTAATACTGTGGGAAACTTGCTGATGGCATCTAAAATGTCCCTATAGCTATCATCTCTGGAGACATCTGTAGTCAAGCCTTGGTAGGTTTTCCCAACAATCTGTCCATTTCCAGTTTCTCCAGTAGAATACGGGGTATCTAGGAGGCAAAGATCCCACCTCCTCCTCCACCACTTGGTGTCTCAGTTGGGTGAGTTTGTTTTCAACTCCATCAGGAACTGCTATGGTATCATCCATTCTGTGTTCCATTCGTTGACCCTGGCGATTGGCTTGTGGGAACCCAGGAGCGACCACCAGGCCCAGGGGGGCAATAGCTCTGGGCTGAGAAGCATGGGGGCCCCCCACACAACAAGGAAATTAGGTAAACAAGGTGAGATCCTGAAACGTATGGGACCTGCCACCAATATACATATGAATACATTTCCAAATATATTGCTCTCTTGTATGAAGTCCCATTATCTCTCGCAGGAAGGTTGGAGAAGAACCACACCAACTTGGTCTAAGGGGGTCCAATTGGCATCTTAAATCTGTCTATCTATGGCCATCTTGGAGATGACAGAACAACACTGTTGATAATTTTGGACATAAAGATCATCTTATCTAAACTACCAGCCCACCATAAGCCTTCTTCTCAGAGCAAAACCATTACCTTCTACCTTCTGGCAGCCCCTATACTAGGAAGCCCATGGTTTCACCCAAGCCTCTATCATAAACTAGGTGGACCAATTATAGACCAGTAACATTAAATATATTAAACACGTGGGATCAGCTAAAACAAAAGAATTCCACCCCAGACTTGGACATCTCTCGATACCAACAGATATTCCAATGGGTCGTACACACCAGTTGGGTCAGTCCTTGTACCATGGGCTTCAGGTACTTTGAGCTCAAAACTGAATTTCACAGGGGTAGGTTTTCCCAATGATCTTTCCATTTCCAGTTTCTCCGGTAGAATACGGGGTATCTAGGAGACTTACAGAAGTCCCACCTCCTCCTCCACCACTTGGTGTCTCAGTTGGGTGAGTTTGTTTTCACCTCCATCAGGAACTGCTATGGTGGGAACCCAGGAGCGACTACCAGGGGGGCAATAGCTCCGGGGTTTCTTCTGGGCTGGGAAGCATGCCCCCCCCCCCCACACCAGGAAATAAGGTAAACAATGTGAGATCCTGAGACTTCCCCATCGGCAAACTGTCAGCCCAGTGTAACAATGGATACTGTGTGTCATCTCTCTGTGTGACTTCCATTGGCTCCGTTCCTCTTATTCCTACATCACAAAGTATTTGTCTTCCTGAGAAACAGGTTTCTGTGTCTTTCTGCTCAACTTCCCGATATCCATTCATTGTGTCTGTCTGTCCCTTTCCCTTCCCTGCACTGCTGGTTCTCACTCCTGATACAACTCCCCAATATCCATTCATTCCTCATTCTCACTGGGTTTATAGTTATGTGTAACTGTCACTGTGTCTGTCCCTTTCCCTTCTCTGCACTGCTGGTTCTGACTCCTGATACAACTCCCCAATATCCATTCATTCCTCATTCTCACTGGGTTTATAGTTATGTGTAACTGTCACTGTGTCTGTCCCTTTCCCTTCCCTGCACTGCTGGTTCTGACTCCTGATACAACTCCCCAATATCCATTCATCCCTCATTCTCACTGGTTTTATAGTTATGTGTAACTGTCACTGTGTCTGTCCCTTTCCCTTCCCTGCACTGCTGGTTCTGACTCCTGATACAACTCCCCAATACCCATTCATTCCTCATTCTCACTGGGTTTATAGTTATGTGTAACTGTCACTGTGTCTGTCCCTTTCCCTTCCCTGCACTGCTGGTTCTGACTCCTGATACAACTCCCCAATACCCATTCATTCCTCATTCTCACTGGGTTTATAGTTATGTGTAACTGTCACTGTGTCTGTCCCTTTCCCTTCCCTGCACTGCTGGTTCTGACTCCTGATACAACTCCCCAATACCCATTCATTCCTCATTCTCACTGGGTTTATAGTTATGTGTAACTGTCACTGTGTCTGTCCCTTTCCCTTCCCTGCACTGCTGGTTCTGACTCCTGATACAACTCCCCAATACCCATTCATCCCTCATTCTCACTGGGTTTATAGTTATGTGTAACTGTCACTGTCCCTGTCCCTTTCCCTTCCCTGCACTGCTGGTTCTGACTCCTGATACAACTCCCCAATATCCATTCATTCCTCATTCTCACTGGGTTTATAGTTATGTGTAACTGTCACTGTCCCTGTCCCTTTCCCTTCCCTGCACTGCTGGTTCTGACTCCTGATACAACTCCCCAATACCCATTCATTCCTCATTCTCACTGGGTTTATAGTTATGTGTAACTGTCACTGTGTCTGTCCCTTTCCCTTCCCTGCACTGCTGGTTCTGACTCCTGATACAACTCCCCAATACCCATTCATCCCTCATTCTCACTGGGTTTATAGTTATGTGTAACTGTCACTGTGTCTGTCCCTTTCCCTTCCCTGCACTGCTGGTTCTGACTCCTGATACAACTCCCCAATATCCATTCATTCCTCATTCTCACTGGGTTTATAGTTATGTGTAACTGTCACTGTCCCTGTCCCTTTCCCTTCCCTGCACTGCTGGTTCTGACTCCTGATACAACTGCCCAATATCCATTCATTCCTCATTCTCACTGGGTTTATAGTTATGTGTAACTGTCACTGTCCCTGTCCCTTTCCCTTCCCTGCACTGCTGGTTCTGACTCCTGATACAACTCCCCAATACCCATTCATTCCTCATTCTCACTGGGTTTATAGTTATGTGTAACTGTCACTGTGTCTGTCCCTTCCCTGCACTGCTGGTTCTGACTCCTGATACAACTCCCCAATATCCATTCATCCCTCATTCTCACTGGGTTAATAGTTATGTGTAACTGTCACTGTGTCTGTCCCTTTCCCTTCCCTGCACTGCTGGTTCTGACTCCCGATACAACTCCCCAATATCCATTCATCCCTCATTCTCACTGGGTTAATAGTTAGGTGTGACCTGCGGTGCTTCAGTTGCCAACAACCAGTCCTTGCATCTTCACCCTTTCCATTAATCCATCTAATTATCTTATCGAAGGGCCAGATAAGGCAGATTCTGGTTGCCAAATGAGTAGATGATTGCCCAGTATCCCCACGCCTATAAGTTTGGGTGGGGGCCAACATTGGCATTACATGGCGGTTATTGCCCAGACCCACTGGCTCTGCGACACGTACATAACCCTTCTCAGTCCTTTTGCCTGATGTGATTTCCCAGCATGCCCAGCAGAGATCGGAGTACATGGGAGGATTTAAATAAAGCTTTGGGGGGGGGGGGAATTCACATATAAGATGCTCCCAGGCGCCTCCCTCTGTGCCACTTGTCTCCCCTTCCGAGAAGGAACCACTCACAGGCGTTACCCTTAAGGTAAGGGGCTTCATTGCCTTAATTACCCCCCACCCTGCCTGCCTGGGGCCACAGGAACCCCCCAATACTTACACAGGCTCATTCTATAGGGATGTATGTGGGGGGCTACATTTGCGACCGTCTCTTAACCTTTTTATCTCTGAGACCTGATTTAATTGAGCTTAGCCACCCAAAACTTGGCTTAGAAATTCTTTATTTTATATGACTGTGTTCTACTGTAGGGGGGAAAGGTCCTGGGGACATGGAGACCCCTCCCTAAGTACAGCATAGGGAAAACCCTGATATCAAGTATATTTCCTTTTATTCCTCATTGCGGTGTATTTACACAGAGTTGAACCCACAAGCGCCGGGCAAAAACCCAAAGATATGAGGCTGCCGGTCTGGGCTTATCAGTAAGATAGTAATGATTCCATGTAGTGGTGTAACTATATATACAGCAGAACCTGCAGTCACAGGGGGGCCTGGACCACGGGGTCTGCTGTACCTTAGTCCCCTCACCCCGGCCCATCTACTACCTTAAATATGGTGACACAGTCAGGGCCAGGAGGTGTGGCACGGGGGGAGCAGGAGGTGTGGCACGGGGGAGCAGGAGGTGTGGCATGGGGGGAGCAGGAGGTGTGGCACGGGGGGAGCAGGAAGTGTGGCACATTCAGGACCAGGAGGTGTGGCACGGGGGGAGCAGGAGGTGTGGCATAGTCAGGGCCAGGAGGTGTGGCACGGGGGGAGCAGGAGGTGTGGCACGGGGGGAGCAGGAGGTGTGGCATGGGGGGAGCAGGAGGTGTGGCACAGTCAGGGCCAAGAGGTGTGGCATGGGGGGAGCAGGAGGTGTGGCACAGTCAGGGCCAGGAGGTGCGGCACGGGGGGGGGGGGGGCAGAGGAGGAGGGACTGGTCACACCAGGCCCTCTCAAAAGATTTTTCTGCAGGGGAACCCAGCCCAACCAAGTTACGTCGCTGCCACCCTGGGGAGGACTTTCCGACGCCACACCTTCTGCCATTCAGAGTAATTACGCTCTCTGCACTAGAAGAGCTGAGGTTCCGTTAAAGTCGTCGGACCTTTGGCCCATAAAACTGCCAGGAGTGGCTTTCCCTAAGTCAATATGTTTTTGAAGATTTTCATTCAATCATGGTCTATCTGTGATAAGTCAAGTCTTCTGGACCCGCGGTATTTCTTCTTGAAGACGTTTCGCCAGTCAGCCAACTGGCTTTCCCAATTCCGAATGACTTTGTGCAAAGGTCCTCCTGGAATAAACACCCTGGAATGTTGCTCCCATCAGCATAATCTGTTTATCATTACCAGTATGGGGATCAGGTGTTATTACCCCTTCCAAGGGGAGGTGCAAAAACAGCCCTGTATGTGGCAGCCAATAGATAAGGAAAAAAAAACCCAAAAGAACACAGCAAGTCCAGCTGGTTTATTAATACAGATCAACCATGACCCGGATGAATGAGAGTCTTCACAAACATAGTGGGGAGAATCCAATCCCTAAGGTAGATATCACTGCAGCCACTGAAACCTCAATCCACAACAACATAGTGCCGTATATACTCGAGTATAAGCCGATCCGAATATAAGCCTAGGGGGGGAAACGCAGCAGCTACTGCTAAGTTCAATAATCAAAATAAATACCAATACAATTACACTAATTAATTGTATACTGTATATTATTCACTGTACTGTATGTGTTCAACTTCAAATGAATTCATAATAATTAATAATGGATATACCTGATCCGTGTTGCTAATACCGGTAAATACTGTACTTAGGTACTAATTATAGGTAATTATTGATTGATTGAAGTTAAACACTCATGGGTTTAGCTTCAATCAAAGGACAAGAAAAGTGTAAAGGTAAATATAGGTCCAATGTAAAGGCACACCTTCATCCTCCTTTCCAACTTTCCATCCATTTATGAGTTTAAAATCCTCTGTTTCCAAAAAACTGGAGCAGGGGCCCTCACAACAAAATTTTCCCAGCCTCCTCCAGCTTCCCCCAGCATCCTCCAGCTTCCTTCAGCATCCTCCAGCTCCCTCCCAGCCTCCTCCCCATCATTCCCCAGCTGCCCCCTAACATCCTCCCCAATATCTTCCAGCTCCCCCCAGCGTCCTCCGCAACATCCCCCAGCTCCTCCCTAGCATCCCCCAGCATCCTCCCCAACATCCTATAACTCCTTCCAGCATCCACCCCAACACCCCCCAGCTTCCACCTAGTATCCCCCAGCATCCTCCCCAACATCCTCCAGCTCCCCCCAGCATCCTCCCCAACATCCTCCAGCTCCTCCCAGCATCCTCCCCAACATCCCCCAGCTTCCACCCAGTATCCCCCAGCATCCTCCCCAACATCCTCCAGCTCCCCCCCAACATCCTCCAGCTCCCCTCAGCGTCCTCCCCAACATCCCCCAGCTCCCCCTAGCCTCCCCCAACATCCTCCAGCTCCTCCCAGCATCCTCCCCAACATTCCCCAGCTTCCACCTAGTATCCCCCAGCATCCTCCCCAACATCCTCCAGCTCCCCCCCAGCATCCTCCCCAACATCCTCCAGCTCCCCCCCAGCAATCTCCCCAACACCCCCAGCTTCCCCCCAGCATTCTCCCCAATATTCTCCAGCTCCCCCCAGCATCCTCCAGTTCCCCCCAGCATCCTCCCCAACATCCTCCAGCTCCCCCCCAGCATTCTCCCCAACATCCTCCAGCTCCCCCCAGCATTCTCCCCAACATCCCCCAGCTTCCCCCAGCATTCTCCCCAACATCCTCCAGCTCCCCCCCAGCATTCTCCCCAACATCTTCCAGCTCCCCCCCAGCATTCTCCCCAACATCCTCCAGCTCTCCCCCAGCATTCTCCCCAACATCCTCCAGCTCCCCCCAGCATCCTCCCCAACATCCTCCAGCTCCCCCCAGCATTCTCCCCAACATCCTAGCCCCTTTGGTTGGAAATACAGAGCATCACATCCAGAACTCCCAGGATTTTACAAACAAAATCCAAGGGTTGGTACCGGGCACAGACAAAACCATGGTATTCTATGATGATATCCCTTTTCACATGCATTCCCATCACAGAGGCAGTTGAAACAGTGAGGAAATGGTTGCTAAAAGAGAACACCCTTGGCAACAGAACAAAGCTTAACCCAGAGCACATATGTTCCTTACTGGACCTATGCCTAAGTACCACCTATTTCAAGTACAAGGATAAGTTCTACAGGCAGACGCCAGTATCTCCCATTGTGGCAAACCTGTACATGGAGAAAGTGGAAAGAAAAGCCCTGGAGAGCGACATCTATTGGCTGCTACATGTAGTGCAGTTTGGCACCTCCCCCTGGAAGGGATAGTAACACTTCCTGCTCCAGTCATGCGAATACCATCACCACCTTCATGAGATCCCTGAGCCCGTACTGGTTATGATAAACAGATTATGGTGATGGGAGCAACATTCCAGGGTGTTTATTCCAGGAAGAACTTTGTCTTTAGGAATTGGGAAATTCAGTTACGTGACTGGCAAAACGTCTTCAAGAGAAACACAGCAAGTCCAGTTGGTTTGACTTATTGCTACAGATATTCCCTTGGGAAAGCTGCGGGGCACTGACGCCAAAGCCAATGGAACTTATCATGGTTTATGGCTCAAATATATGGGCACAGAACCCCTCAGTGACTGCTAATATCCTTATCATTTACAGTAGGGGGTACATTATCCCTTATAATACATGAGTGATACTCAGAGTTCCCTGTATAACTCAGCCTGCAGCCTTGTGCCTTTATATGGGGGGCACAGAACCCCTCAGTGACTGCTAATATCCTTATCATTTACAGTAGGGGGTACATTATCCCTTATAATACATGAGTGATACTCAGAGTTCCCTGTATAACTCAGCCTGCAGCCTTGTGCCTTTATATGGGGGGCACAGAACCCCTCAGTGACTGCTAATATCCTTATCATTTACAGTAGGGGGTACAGTATCCCTTATAATACATGAGTGATACTCAGAGTTCCCTGTATAACTCAGCCTGCAGCCTTGTGCCTTTATATGGGGGGCACAGAACCCCTCAGTGACTGCTAATATCCTTATCATTTACAGTAGGGGGTACATTATCCCTTATAATACATGAGTGATACTCAGAGTTCCCTGTATAACGCAGCCTGCAGCCTTGTGCCTTTATATGGGCACAGAACCCCTCAGTGACTGCTAATATCCTTATCATTTACAGTAGGGGGTACATTATCCCTTATAATACATGAGTGATACTCAGAGTTCCCTGTATAACTCAGCCTGCAGCCTTGTGCCTTTATATGGGGGGCACAGAACCCCTCAGTGGACTGCTAATATCCTTATCATTTACAGTAGGGGGTACATTATCCCTTATAATACATGAGTGATACTCAGAGTTCCCTGTATAACTCAGCCTGCAGCCTTGTGCCTTTATATGGGGGGCACAGAACCCCTCAGTGACTGCTAATATCCTTATCATTTACAGTAGGGGGTACATTATCCCTTATAATACATGAGTGATACTCAGAGTTCCCTGTATAACTCAGCCTGCAGCCTTGTGCCTTTATTTGGGCACAGAACCCCTCAGTGACTGCTAATATCCTTATCATTTACAGTAGGGGGTCCAAGTGGCATTGCTTCCTATGGATTGCGTCACAAATGACAAAAATTATACATTTTGAATTTACAAATAGGCAAAATGCTTTGCCCTGTTTATTGGACTAATGGAACGCAGGTGAGTGTTGCCTCTTTAGCAGAATCTTATTCATAAATTCCAATGAAACAGCGGCCTCTGGTGGTGAGATATAAAAATAGTCGCTGGTTGGTTAATGAGGCAGCGTCAGTCATGAGGGCATCCGGGTTTCACTCAGCAAGACAAACAATGATGTGAATAAGTGATCCGTATAAAGTCAATAGCACCCAATGAGAACTATTATTTGTATCATCAGCCTTCAGGGCATTTTCTAAGGATTCTCTTTTGCTTCTCCCCAGATATGAAACCCTAAGGAGCGGCTGAACACACTATGTGCCATGTAAGAAAGAGTCACTTGTTTGGGGGCATTTGTCTAATCACCTGCTTTATACTGTCGTTTAATTTTTATTGGCCGAGGAGGTATCAGCTGACCAGATCAGGAAGCCCACCTATTTGTGGAGTCCGAGTGTCCCACGATACAATCACACCATTAAAGGGCCAGAGAACCTTTATTATTTCTGCATACAAGGATAACAGGGAGGGAAATATCATCCGGATCTTGGGGATTGTCCACCATCAAAAAGTGAAGGAACTCTACTGTTACTTCTGCTGTAATTCCAACACCAACGTGTACCCAACCAGGGCAGGAATTGATATCCATCAGGATCGGTTTGGGTTCCCTTATGGTCTGGCCGATATCATCTGCACAGAACCTCCGGACTGTAGAGCGGAATTTGTGTCGGTTCATTGGTCTCCTTCTGAAGTCGTCCACAATCTCACCAGCTTCAGAATCAGGAACAGGGATCCCGGCCAATTTACTGCCAACTTCACTGTCTGTTTCTCCACCATGTTTGGGAATTACAGCAACGTCCTGCAGTTCATCCAGACCATTGAAATGTATAAGATACTGGGCGCCCAAAAAGTCACGGTCTACCTGAACAACTGTAGCCGACAGATGGAGGAGGTCCTTCAGTACTACACCGAGGAAGGGACGGTGGAGGTGATCCCCTGGCACATTCAGCGATATCTGAAACCATCTAAAAGATGGCGCTATCCCAGCGATGGCACAGAAATTGGTTATTACGGGCAGATATCGGCGCTAAATGACTGTATTTACAGAAACATGTACTCTAGCAAGTTTGTTGTACTCAACGACCAGGATGAAATAATTCTGCCTTTCAAGCACCGGACTTGGGACACCATGATGGAAAGTCTTCAACGGGAAAACCCCAAAGTAGGAATCTTCCTCTTTGAGAACCATATTTTCCCCCAAACTGTGGTTTCCAATGGGACTTTTACCGACACATCTTCATGGAACAGGGTCCCGGGGTCCAACCTACTGCAGTATATACACCGGGAACCGGACAGACCCAATTACTTCAATGCCCGGAAAATGATATTGGATCCGAGGGCAGTGATCCAAACATCTGTTCACTCTACCCTGAAACAGTACAAAAACTCTAAGTATGTCCCTCTAGAAACTGCCCTGGTTTATCACTGTAGAGGCCCCCTGCAGCGCAATTTGAACAGATCCTCTTTAATTAAGGATGACAATATATGGCGCTATAACGAGTCACTAATTAGGAATGTTAACGGGATGCTAAACCATTTTTTAACATAGTTACATTCGGAACCATTTGTGACAATGACCAAAGTGGGCACCGTGTTTAGCATCCCTTTCCATACAGAATTCGTTCTAATCTGAACCAGGACTTGGGTTCCACTGATGAGACTGTTAACGAGATGCTTCAAAGGTCTACAGGGAAGCCGTAATTAAACGCCCAATGGCGGTGACTCTTACTGAGGATGTGACTGATGTGGGTTTAGCATTTGAGATGTTCATGATAATAAAGATGGTGGGGACAAGGATTGTCCTGATGTTCAGTTCAGTTATGATAGTCCTCAAGTTGTCCATATAAAAAGGATAATTAATCAAAGGATTAAGGATAATTCATTAAAAATGAATTAATAAATAAATCTGCTCTAGATAATACCCTGGAGGTGGCTGTAAATTTGTATCAAGGGAATGTAGAACGTTGGGTAACGTTCTTGGTCCTAGTGCGACCCCCTCTGTAGAAATGCCTACAGCGGCCAGTTGGCTGCCATGCAAAAGAAATGTGGCTCCGCTAGGTGCCTAACCAAGTGGTTACCGGTGAGCCCCATGTGGTTATCGGTGAGCCCCATGTGGTTACCGGTGAGCCCCATGTGGTTACCGGTGAGCCCCATGTGGTTATTGGTGAGCCCCATGTGGTTACTGGTGAGCCCCATGTGGCTATTGGTGAGCCCCATGTGGTTATTGGTGAGCCCCATGTGGTTATTGGTGAGCCCCATGTGGTTATTGGTGAGCCCCAAGTGGTTATCGGTTAGCCCCGTGTGGCTATTGGTGAGCCCCAAGTGGTTACTGGTGAGCCCCGTGTGGTTATTGGTGAGCTGCAAGTGGTTATTGGTGAGCCCCATGTGGTTATTGGTGAGCCCCATGTGGTTATTGGTGAGCCCCAAGTGGTTATCGGTTAGCCCCATGTGGCTATTGGTGAGCCCCAAGTGGTTACTGGTGAGCCCCGTGTGGTTATTGGTGAGCTGCAAGTGGTTACTGGTGAGCCCCATGTGGTTATTGGTGAGCCCCATGTGGTTATTGGTGAGCTCCATGTGGTTATTGGTGAGCCCCAAGTGGTTAATGGTGAGCCCCATGTGGTTATTGGTGAGTCCCATGTGGTTACTGGTGAGCCCCAAGTGGTTACTGGTGAGCCCCAAGTGGTTACCGGTGAGCCCCAAGTGGTTACCGGTGAGCCCAATGTGGTTACTAGTGAGCTATTCCACCCTTTTGCGGCTAAATAACCCCTTTTTTGTGCCACCTACCCAGCTAAAACCCATCACATTTCCGCAACTGGGCAAAGGCACGTCAGAGAGGTCACCATTTGGTTTCACGGCAAGGTTACCACCAATCCTGTTATCAATTTAGGATGGAAAGTAAATCAAAATGGAGCCAAATTGGGCACAAAGTACAGTAGGAACTACTGGAGGCTTGCCCATTAAACCATACGGCAGAGGCACCGGATGGAACGTTGGTTAATAATTAATGAAATACGTCTCTCTTTACCACCTGATATCCGCTAGAGATAACCTGAGCCTTCCCGCCCCAGATGCAGGGCACCAGATGGCTCCTATTGGCATAAGGCTTGGCCACGCCCCCCGATAGCACAATACTGGTCAGAGATCGGAACGTACATAGCCAAGACTCTCGAGTTCCCAAGACTGAGTGCTGGATAGCCCCCCCCACCAATTTTTTTTCCTTCTCTACCCCCCCCCCCCCTTCCCTTTTCGGAAATCAATAAAAATGAAAAAAAAAAAACTTCTTTATATGACATAGGAACACATGGAGACCCCACTGCCCTAGGGAGTAAGGACAAACCGGGTGCATCGACTAGAAGAAGACTATGGGGGTTATGTAAAGCACTATTACTAAGTTGGAGTAATACCCCCCCCTCAACCCCAGCAGCCGATCAGCAGAACCAATGGGAAGGGAGCAAGATAGCAGCTCCCAGTAGGTATCAGAATAGCACTCAATAGTAAGAAATCCAAGTCCGGCTTGGGACTCCTCCAGTTACATGGGAGTAGGAGAAACAATAGGTTAGCTGAAAGCAGTTCTAATGTGTAGCGCCGGCTGAAAGCTCAGACTCAGGCACACTTTACTGCTGCGCTGCAAGTTGGAGTGATATCCCCCCCCCTCACCCCCAGCAGCCGATCAGCAGAACAATGGGAAGGGTGCAAGATAGCAGCTCCCAGTAGGTATCAGAATAGCACTCAATAAAAAGTACCCCATAAAAATCATGGCAGTATCCCTTTAAGAACTGCACTCCCTGGTCAAAGAAATAGCTTGACCAACGCTATGGAACTTTATTGCCGCCCCTAACGCAGTGTTAAAGTCGAACATCTTCTTGTCGATCAACATTCTTTCCCTTTTTACGAAAGGGAACAAATCCAACACGTAGCGTTTTTACTAGCGTCAAATGAAGGGTTTATGTTGACTTTTACAACTGCCACTTCGTCTTTCTGAACTGGCAGAAACACATTTTTAGTGATAATGTAGCATTTACCTTTTTAAAGGGAAACTACACCCCCGGCATGAATAATTAACCAACATAGTTTATATTATGTTTAGTAGCCTATTAAAGAATCTCGCCAAACTGCATACCTCCCAACATTTGAAAAATGAAAACAGGGACAAAGAGACTTGGCGCGCACAGCGCGGTAATTTTTTGACCACGCCCACTTTGTGGCCACGCCTCAATTGCCACACCCCATTTTTAAAATTCTGTGCCCCCGATGGCCCATTAGACAGCACCCCCATAGACAGTGACCCCCATACACAGTGCCTCATTTGCCCCCATAGACAGTACCCCCCATAGACAGTACCCCCATAGACAGTGCCCCCAATTGACCCCATAGACCATGCCCTCAATTGCCCCACAGACAGTAGCCCCCATACACAGTGCCCCCATAGAAAGTTCCCTCCATACACAATGCCCCCATAGAAAGTGCCCCCATACACAGTACCCCCCATACACAGTGCCCCCATACACAGTGCCCCCCATACACAGTGCCCCCATACACAGTGCCCCCATACACAGTGCCCCCATACACAGTGCCCCCATACACAGTGCCCCCCATACACAGTAGCCCTCCTTACACAGTGCCCCTCCATACAGTGACCCCCATACACAGTACCCCCCATACACAGTGCCCCCCATACACAGTAGCCCTCCTTACACAGTGCCCCCCATACAGTGCCCCCATACACAGTACCCCCCATACACAGAGCCCCCATACACAGAGCCCCCATACACAGTGCCCCCCATACACAGTAGCCCCCCAATTGCCCCCATAGAGAGTACCTCCAATAGAAAATTCCCCCCATACATAGTGCCCCCCATAGACTTCTTGTGGCTCCTGCTCCTTATTCGGCTCCTCGTACGGCGGTGACAGGACCTTTTATAAGGTTGCGCCCCGTGCGTATGTGTGACGTCACACGTACGCACGGGCGCAACCTTATAAAAGGACCTGTCGCCGCCATACGAGGAGCCGAATAAGAAGCAGGAGCCACAAGAAGAGACGGAGTCGGAACGGCTCGGCTGCAGCCAGCGCATCCCGCTGGCCTGGATAGGTTAATGAATGTTCTGCATTTCCGTAATGCGGGACATTCATTGAACGCTGCGGTTTCTCGCTCATCCAAGGGCGCTGCGGTTTCTCACTCATCCAAGGGCGCTGTGGTTTCTCAACTCCCCTCATGGCAGCAGTGCCCCTGGATGAGTGAATTACCAGGGGAGAGTTACCATGGGTGGCAAAAACCCACTCCAGGTAAAGTAAAGAGCCAAAATTTTGATTTTTAAATCGGAATTTCGACTCTTCTAGTGCAAAGAGAGCTATTGCACTAGCAATATGGCCCCCTGTCGCCATCACGGCATCAACTTGGCCACCCTAGGTGGCTAGGACCCCTGAGGTGGCGCTGCTCTCATCACTACCAATAATGTAAATTTCATCTCTTTACATTGTGGCTTTGTCAGGCTAATATACTGCACCTTACCCTCCCCAAGTGATAAGGTAAGTAATGGGTGCTGGTAGTTGGTAATTTCAACACATTGCCAGGAACATTTTTGTAAAGTGACTGTAAAACAAACCCAGAAATCCATCAGCTTCACATTGATTTCCTTATTTTTTCTCTGAACTTCAGGTATGTACTTTTTCCATTGTCTCTTTGCAGGTCAAGTGGTTCAGATTGCACAGTCATGTGAATTCCTCATAGCGGAACAAAATACAAAATAGATTGTAAAACTGTCATTGGGTGTCGAATTCAGAGCCAATAAAAACCTGATGTAGAATATGGAGTGGGAGTGAACGGAGGGCAGATATTACCGGGTATCTGGATCGAGCTGGTGCTTTTATTTGAGGTTCTCGTACCGACTGCCTTCAGGGATTCCAGCCCAAGGGCACCCATGGACTGAATGAGGGGTGAGATTTTTCTTTCTGGGTGGGATGTTGGGTTACTCCTCTCAATACATATTGCTTTGTCTTGAATTTTTTCATTATTAGGTCATTTTACAATTAAAAACCCTATAGCAACCTGTGGGTTGGGACCCCTTTGGGGGGTCAAATGACCCTTTCACAGGGGTCGCCTAAGACCATCGGAAAACACATATTTCCGACGGTCTTAGGAATGATTTTATGGTTGGGGGTCACCACAACATGAGGAACTGTATCAAAGGGTTGTGGGATTAGAAAGGTTGAGAACCACTGGCCTATAGGAAGGCAGCACACACCTTGGTGGGTGTGAACATGATGGCACCCAAGGGTCTTTGGAGATGTTTTTGGCATTCAGACTCTTAAAAACATCAAAGACTGTGTCTAAAATTGTTAATAGGGAGTCTATAGGCTAGTAGGGATGCACCAAATCCACCATTTGGGTTTCTACCATATACCAAACTGATTATGATCCTTCAATCATTATGATCCTTCAATCATCCTTCAAATTTGGGCAAATAAAAAAATGAATTGAGTTGTCTAGTGCTTTAAAATTACATGGCATTAAGGTTGATCGTGATCTAACAGTGGATCTCGAACCGGTAAGTACTATGTATTTTCTGCTACTGAAATGTTTAGAAAGAATGTGTGTGGGTAATGGGTTTTTCCTGTTTAAATACAACACTAGGCAGCAAAATTTCTGAAAATCCATTGTATTGTTATTGCCGTGATATGAGGAAATGGTGGCAAATAATGGCAACACTCAAATAGCTTCACATTAGTGTCGTCCAATCTCACCATTATTGAGATTTATCAATTCCAATGAAGCAGTTCAGTAGCTGAAACCAACTGAGCTTCAACACAACGCTAGGGGGTCAAATGACTAAAAAGAGCTTTTTGCCACGAGTTGAGGAACAAAAAACAAATATTTATGGGTTCGATGACCTGAATTTCATGCTTTTCTAAAAGTCAATGGAAGTCAACGAGTCATTTTTTCCATCGGTCCATTTCTGTTCTCTTTCCTGGTGGTTCTGACTCCTGAAACAATGTGGCAGAGGTCATGTCTCCTCCCTAAAATAACCTACTCTGCTCTTTAGTCAACAATCCAGGTAAGAAAACTGTATCTGGTATGTTTACCAGGTTTAGAAAGAACCATTCGGGAAAATGTCATGTATTTCTAGCACTTTCTGGTCTAGGTTAGATTGTTCCGATGTTCTGACTTGGGTGTGTGGGTGGAACGGGGATTATGGGTTATTTAGGAGGACTTGTGTGACTGTAAATGATATGACAATTGTATTCTTTTTAAACAACAGTCACGCTGTTGAACAGTGGCAAGTTCCATTTGCCCGGGCACATGGGAGCATCACAATGTTCTTTAAAGGTGCAGTAAACACTTAAACTGCAATTAAACAAGCCAGACTGATACAAGGTACAAGAGCAATAACCCAAATTAAGACCACGCTCAGCCTCCAATCCAGTTTCTAAAGATTCTGTTTTGCTTCTTACTTTTCTCCCCAGATACACAAAACCTCAAGGAGTGGTCTGAACACACTATGTGCCATGTAAGAAAGAGTCACTTGTTTGGAGCCATTTGTCTAATCACCTGCTTTATACTGTCATTAAACTTTTATTGCCCGAGGATGGGATTGGATGGGATGTCGATGGCATCAAGCAGTCCACCTGTTTGTGGAGGCCGAGTGCCCCATGATACGATCACACCATTAAAGGGCCAGAGAACCTTTATTATTTCTGCATACAAGGATAACAGAAGGAAGAACATCATACGGATCTTGGGGATCGTCCACCATAAAGAAGTGAAGGAACTCTACTGTTACTTCTGCTGTAATTCCAACACCAACGCGAGCACAACCAGAGCGGAAATTGATATCCATAAGGATCGGTTTGGGTTCCCTTATGGTCTGGCCAATATCATCTGCACAGAACCTCCGGACTGTAGAGCGGAATTTATTTCAGTTCATTGGTCTCCTTCTGAAGTCGTCCACAATCTCACCAGCTTCAGAATCAGAAATAGGGAGCCCGGACAGTTTACTGCCAACTTCACCGTCTGCATCTCCACCATGTATGGGAATTACAGCAACGTCCTGCAGTTCATCCAGACCATTGAAATGTATAAGATACTGGGCGCCCAAAAAGTCATGGTCTACCTGAACAACTGTAGCCGACAGATGGAGGAGGTCCTTCAGTACTACACCGAGGAAGGGACAGTGGAGGTGATCCCCTGGCACATTCAGCGATATCTGAAGGTAACTAAAAATTGGCAGTATCGCAATGATGACACAGAAATTGGTTATTATGGGCAGATATCGGCACTTAATGACTGTTTGTACAGAAACATGTACTCTAGCAAGTTTGTTGTACTCAACGACCAGGATGAAATAATTCTGCCTTTCAAGCACCGGACTTGGGACACCATGATGGAAAGTCTTCAACGGGAAAACCCCAACGTGGGAATCTTCCTCTTTGAGAACCATATTTTCCCCAATACTTTGGTTTCCGATGGGAATTTTACCAACACATCCTCATGGAACAGGGTCCCGGGGTCCAACCTACTGCAGTATATACACCGGGAACCGGCCCATCCTATATTCATAAAGGCCAGGAAAATGATAGTGGATCCAAGGGCAGTGATCCAAACATCTGTTCACTATACCCCGAAACAGTACAAAAACTCTAAGAATATCCCTCTAGGAACTGCCCTGGTTCATCACTGCAAAGGCCCCAAGCAGCCCCAGCTGCCCAGAGCAGCCTTAATTGAGGATAAAACGATATGGAGGTATAATGGTTCCTTAATTTCAAATGTTAACCGGATGCTTAAAAGGTTTACTCGGAAGACATGATTAAATGCCCAATGGTGGTGACTCTTGTTGAGTGGTGTGGTGTTCAGTTGAGTTATCTGTGGGGGGGTTTGGTTATGGTTCATAATGTTCCTAGCCAGCCAAAACCCAACACTAAGAGCCCATGAAAACATATTTCTTCATCTCGACAAAGGCAAGAGACTGTATATGGAGACTGCAGAAGATATAAATGTATAAGTCATCATTTGGTCTCACAGTAAGATTTCCATTGATCCTGTATGATGAAAAGTACAGTATCCAGTACAATAACTGCAAGCCTACTGATCTGGAAATCTCTGTTATTTTTTTGAGAAACAAAAACATTTATATGTATTTCTGGGAGTTCAGATAGTGTTGGCTTTTATACTTGCATGCAGCAGTTAGATTTGGTGGAGAATGCAGATTTGCTCCCTTATATAGACCAGCTTGAAGGTCAGCAAGGGTGATAATGTATCTGTTCCCCCTAGATGTTCTTGGAACTGAGGCCGAATGACAACAATAATGACAATGCGACAATATTCTCCTACATCTTTATCCTTGTTATGAGCTAAGGGAGCCCTGATGGACCCTAGACTCTAGTAATGGGTAATATGGTGCAGCCCCTTTTGTAGTGCTAAGGAAATAAACACCCACACTAGGGTTTATAACACACGGGCTACTTTACTAAACAAAATGGCTACAGACAAACACTCCTAAACTATACACACAATGCTACAGTGAATAAAACCTTTATAACACTTGATAGGTTGTGAAGTCCAATTTACATCTTCAACCAAAGGCCATCATCCATTAACATCAAAGAGTAAACAGTTGGGTAGAAGATACAGGCAAAATGCCAAGTTATGCTCCAAATGGCCTTCAGGCTGAGTACCCAGCCTCTTCTCCGTGCCCTTAGGACGAGCAGACTGACAGTATGATGAATTAGCTATTTCAACCCGACACAATTTACGGGGTGTGGAAAATAACATAATTAGGTGTGTCAGTAAAGTATTGGGCTGAGCGGCTAAATACCGGGCGGGCTGCCAAGGAATGGTGAGTGGCACAGCCTCGCTGGGATTAAATATTGGGTAAAAGGAAACGTTCCATAAAGAGACTTCCTTGATGATCAGGTGACTTGGAAAGAACCATGAGAAAGCCATGACTGGGGGCCACTGTATACTCGGCACATTGAATCTTTACACTGTGGCTACATGGGCCCAGGGGCAGAGTTTGCTTCAGGACCTTCTCTTGCAGTCGCGCCTGGGGCAACAACGAGTCCCCATATGGCATTCATGGGGCATATTGGGCATATATGAGGCAGGAATGTGGCTAAACTGCACGTATACACGGTGCCAGCGGATGATATTTTGGGGCTTTCCGTTTCCAGGGAGCACCGATACACAAACATATTTGCCATTGGGTTGGCCGAAGCCACGGGGGTTGGGATCGAGGGAGGGGAGTACAGCCGTGCCGGGGCCCCGTATAATGTTCTTTTGGAAAGGGGCCCTGTTGCATTGTGAAAGTTACGCAAATTGTGTAAGCTATGCATGAAGTTACGCCAAAAGTTACGCACCTTCCCCATAAACTGCCTAGAAACTTAAGTAACTTATGCATCAAGCAAAAGGCAATATCAGCGGCTCCTACATGAACGACTGGGTATTGGGCCCCCAGCAACATCATTGGGCCCCTAAACTTACGCAGTTTGTGTAACTTATGCAAAAACTTACGTAACTTACTTATGAACCCCACTGACCCCCCAATTAAAATACTGACTTATTAGCACATTAATTAATGTTAATATCTTTATGAACTACTACTGACTGGTTATTGGGCCCCACAGCAACATCATTGGGCCCCTAAACTTACGCAGTTTGTGTAACTTATGCAAAAACGTACTTAAGTTCCATATCGAGCAATGACAGCGCAGAGCAGGGGCAGGTGGGTGGGAAGGGGTTAAACTTAGGGCAAACCCCATTGACCCCCAATAAACTGACTGACTTATTAGCACATTAACCAATGGAACTCTTTATATGAACGGCTTATTATAGAGTAACATCAGCTGTTTATATTGCGCACACAAGGGGCGGGGCTAAATGTTGGTACTGCCCACTTGTTTTCATGAGGGGCCCCATATAAATAGCTTGGGCGGGGCCCCAGCGTTTCTGATGGCCGCCCTGGGTGTTGGTGCACAACATCAGGACTAGGCAATGCTATTGTGTATTTTACATGTGTGGGGGGCCAATTAACCCCTACCAGCACCAAATACTTCATATATATCTGTATATCTATATCTCTGGGCCCCTTGCTCAGCACCTACACACAGATAATGGGCTATAAGCCCAACTGGGTTACAGAGGGCTGCTGGCATTACAGCTATGAGGCAGGCTGAATAGTGATGAGCGAATCTGTCAGGTGACAAAATAATAGCCACGGGCAACAAAAGAATAGCCGCGCGACAAAAGAATAGCCGAGGGCGACAAAAGAATAGCCATGGGCGACAAAAGAATATCCGTGCGACAAAAGAATAGTCGCGGGTGACAAAAGAATAGCCACGGGCGACAAAAGAATATCCGTGCGACAAAAGAATAGTCGCGGGTGACTAAAGAATAGCCGCGGGTGACAAAAGAATAGCTGCGGGCGACAAAAGAATAGCCGCGGGCGGAAAAATTTTTTGCCGCACAACATTTTCGCCGCTTCGCTGAAAAATTTGCGAATCTTTCAAAAGATCCGCGAAACGGCGAAAATGTTGTGCGCAAAAAATGTTTTTCGCCCCCGGCTATTCTTTTGTCGCCCGCGGCTATTCTTTAGTCACCCGCGACTATTCTTTTGTCGCACGGCTATTCTTTTGTCGCCCGTGGCTATTCTTTTGTCGCCCATGGCTATTCTTTTGTCGCCCTCGGCTATTCTTTTGTCGCGCGGCTATTCTTTTGTTGCCCTTGGCTATTATTTTGTCACCTGAGGCTATTATTTTGACAATTTGCGACAATTTTTGGATGCGCAGCAAATTTTTCCGCAGCAAATTTTTCCATCCGTTTCGCGAAACAATCCGCCAATGACGAAACGCAGAAATTCTCCGCGAATCCATGCCTGGCGAAACATTTCGCCCATCACTAAGGCTGAACTCTGGGCAAGGAGGCGGGACATGACATCATGGAGGCATGGCCTGACATCATGGGGACGGACCATGCCAGCGTGGAGGCGGGGCCTTGATGCAGTGATCGGTGTTTGGCCAATTGCCGTGTCAATCTTGGACAAAAACTGGGCTGTCCGGGTCAGAACTGGACAGGTGGGGGTGCTTAAACTAGGGGGCTGATTCCAAAGGAGTGAATCTGGGGGAACTCAGCTTGAAAGCCAATCAGAGTCTCTGTAACAGTGTTATGCCCAAAGTGGGCCTGGCAATAAGTTGGGTGGCTTGTATGCCTGGAGATCTGTGCCCCCCTGTACTATCAGGGAATATGGAAAGGGCACAGAAATGGGCATTATTTGGGTCGCCCTTTTTATATCCCCTGATAGAGGGATGGAACACAACAACAAAAACTGTCAGCTGCAAGGGGAAGTAAAGGGGAAGGGGGGGGGGTAGAAGTCTGTTACAAGGTAGGGCTGGGAGGAAATGCAGAAATACAGAGAAATAACAAGAGCATTTCCGCCCAACACATCTGCAGCCGTCGTGAAGCCTTAAATGTACTTTTATAGGGTGGGAAGATAAGAGCACAATTTGGGGCATTGCGTGGCGGGCGGCACGTTGCACCCTGAGGGAGGGGACACTTAGTGGTTTGTCGGCAGGAAACCAACCTCACGTGTCCCTGCTGCAACTCCTCAGGGGTGACAATAAGTATCAGGTGCAGAGAACTATTGGCACCCACCCTGTTTCCTGCAATGGCCGCCAAGTTTCTGCGCTCCCAAGGCAGAGAACGTCTTCCATTCTACGTGAATACAGTGCTGCTGGTATTCATAAGGGATGGGCAGGCACATAGGTGCCCCCCTACCTGTCCACATTAGGGAGCACAGGTTGTGCCGTAGCGTTGATGGTACGGACAGGACTGCCCGGCACAGTTATATGCACCTTGTGCCAGATCTTTATTATCCAGACCCGGGCACCGGTGATGTTCAGGCCGACTGTGGCACCCCACTTGTGGGTCGTGAGTGGGTTCAACCTTACACTGCTGGCTTCCCAATTTGTGGGGATCGGGTAGGTGGGACGAGCAGGAGAGTTAAAGCCGGGTGCGGGTTGAGTTTTTCTAGCACATTATTACTGGGCACAAGTGCACTTTAGGTTAGCACCTTTACCATTCTTGGACTTGGCTCTTGGCTCTAGGGTCCCTGTAAATGCCCTCCCCCCCTCTGGGGCAAAACAGTATCAAAGTGTGCGGATGCAGTGGGAGCCAGGGGACAGATCAAGAGGACGCAGCTGAAGGATGGAGGAAGCAGAAGGTTGCTGGAGGATGGAGCTGGGGGGAGCAGCAGGAAGCTGTAGGTCATTGAGGGGGGGAGATAGAGGTTGCTGGGGGGAGCTGGAGGGAGGATGCTGGGGAGCACGCTGGGGGGAGCTGGAGGATGCTGGGAATGAGCTGGAGGATGCTGGGGGAAGCTGGAGGATGCTGGGGGGGGGGAGCTACAGAATGCTGGGGGAGCTGTAGGATGTTGGGGAGGATGCTGGGGGGGAGCTGGGGGATGCTGGGGGAAGCTGGAAGATGCTGAGGGGAGCTGGAAGATGTTGGGCAGGATGCTGGGGGGGAGCTGGAGGATGGTGAGAGGGGAGCTGGAGGATGCTGGGGGAAGCTGGAAGATGCTGAGGGGAGCTGGAAGATGTTAGGGAGGATGCTGGGTGGGAGCTGGAGGATGGTGGGAGGGGAGCTGGAGGATGCTGGGGGTGGAGCTTGAGGATGCTGGGGGGGAGCTGGAGGGCGTAGGAGGGAGCGGGAGGAAGCAGTGGGGGAGCAAGATGCAGCTGGGAGTGGGCCATAGTATGAGGACACTGGGTCCAGCAATGTTTTAGGGGGTCCTGGCTACCAATGTCTGTGTGCCCTTTGTACTGATGGGAGGGGTCATTGGGGGGCGGGGCGTGGGAGGAGGGGGGGACCCCAGAAAATTTTGTTGTGAGGGGCACTGTGATTTCTGATGGCGGCCCTGACAATAGGAGTCACCAGTGGAAAGCCTTTTGGGTCCAAAGTTGCCTGCAGGAGGAAACTTTGCGCAACTTCGTATTCCCGAAGCATTATGAAGGGCTTTCCACCGGCGACTCCTATTGTTGCCCGTTACAGCAGAGATCTATCACAGGTGACTAAACCATTCTGTGGGCTCTTGTAGCCATGACAAGTAGCTGCTACTAAGTAGCTCTGTGTGTCTCCACCCATAGATAGGAAGGTTACTGCTGGCACTTACCAACTGCAGAGCTGTCGCCTGATCTGAGATGGCTATGGGAAGCGACTTGACCCATTCCAGGTGGGTAGGTTGTACATCGGGGTGCAGGCACCCACAATAAATACACACAAAAGCTACACCCCCCTATAACAAACACATACTGTACATGTGGATTTAAGAGGACAGAAAGCCACAATAAAATAGCTGCACAGACTTTATGTCTGACTCCTGGAACTTCACTTCCAAGTTTACTACTGGGTTTTAGTTTGTTGACAAAAACAAGCTTTTTTATTGTGTTTTTTTAGTGGTTTTGCAAATACCACATAAAACAGGACAAATCCGGAAGGTGGGTAAAGGAGAGCAAAGGGTATAGGAGGGCGGGAGGTGTTGAGGGAAACTCTACAATGCGAAGCCTTAGGCAATAAATGGATATCATCGAGGCTGAGCCCAAGTGGAGTTGAGTCCGGCAGCCATTGGGCTCGTTCTGCTGTTTGGTTGTTCCTATTAGGAGGCGGTTTCCAAAGCCTTGGCTATGAAGGACCTGGCAACGAAGGCAGTATGGTGGCAAGCAATAAGCAGGTAAGTCTTCTTCAAGGAAGAATCCATGGTGAAGGGTGATCCATGGTGAAGTCATGACTTCTGGAGCTTCAAGTTCCTCTGCTTCCCACAGTGGGTGGGGCACAGATTCTCTGGAAAGCAGTCCTGGACTCCCAACAGCCATCACTTTATAAAAGACATGGGGAAAGGGGCGGGGCTGCATTACACTGTGAGCCTAAGGGGGGTTGGGAGTATCATGGTATCTTCTCCTGATACCCCATCAAGTATTATTTTTTACACAGATCTTCCACAGATTGAAAGGAAACCATGATAGTCATTTCCCAACCCCCCTTAGGCTCACAGTGTGATCCATGGTGAAGTTGTGACTTCTGGGACTTCCCACAGTGGGTGGGGCACAGATACTCTGGAAAGCAGTCGTGGACTCGCAATTAATATTATTATTTATTTATTATTTATTATTAATATTATTATTTATTTATTATTTTTTTATAAAAGACCAAGGCAAAGGGGAGGGGCTCATTACACTATGAGCCTAAGGGGGGTTGGGAAACAATTCATATGAGTATCATGGTATCTTCTTATTCTTCTTCTTATTTTTTACACAGACCTTCCACAGATTGAAAAGAAAACCATGATAGTCTGCCTGTGCTCGCAGAGACCAATTCCCAACCCCCCTTAGGCTCACAGTGTGATCCATGGTGAAGTCGTGACTTCTGGGACTTCCCACAGTGGATGGGGCACAGATACTCTGGAAAGCAGTCCTGGACTCGCAATTATTATTATTTTCTTTGTTCCCAGCAGCCTTCCCTTTATAAAAGAACAAGGCAAAGGGGCGGGGCTGCATTACACTGTGAGCCTAAGGGGGTTTGGGAAATGGTTCATATGAGTATCATGGTATCTTCTTTTGATACCCCATCAAGTATTATTTTTTACACAGACCTTCCGCAGATTGAAAAGAAAACCATGATAGTCTGCCTGTGCTCGCAAAGACCATTTCCCAACCCCCCCTTAGGCTCACAGTGTGATCCATGGTGAAGTCGTGACTTCCCACAGTGGATGGGGGCACAGATACTCTGGAAAGGAGTCGCGGAGTCGCAATTATTATTATTTTCTTTGTTCCCAGCAGCCTTCCCTTTATAAAAGAACAAGGCAAAGGGTGGGCTGCATTACACTGTGAGCCTAAGGGGGGTTGGGAAACAGTTCATATAAGTAGCATGGTATCTACTCCTGATACCCCATCAAGTATTATTTTTTACACAGACCATCCACAGATTGAAAAGAAAACCATCATAGTCTGCCTGTGCTCGCAGAGACCATTTCCCAACCCCCCCTTAGGCTCACAGTGTGATCCATGGTGAAGTCGTGACTTCCCACAGTGGATGGGGGCACTGATACTCTGGAAAGCAGTCGCGGAGTCGCAATTATTATTATTTTCTTTGTTCCCAGCAGCCTTCCCTTTATAAAAGAATAAGGCAAAGGGTGGGCTGCAGTACACTGTGAGCCTAAGGGAAACAGTTCCTATGAGTATCATGGCTTCCTTTCAATCTGTGGAAACAGGTATATAAAATGCATTTATATGTATTTTCTGGGAGGTCCGATGTTTTCAGCCCCTTTTCTGCATACCCCCGGCTGAAAGAGTTTTTGTCAAAAAGGTGGGGGGGGGGGGTTTACTTTCCCTTTAACATCCTGTAAAGGTGCCCTATCAGTTTATTGCACGCTATGCAAATAACCGTATATATTTCAAAGAGACTTCACCCCCGTGTGTTGCTCATTTCTGGAACGGGGACAGGGAACTGTCTCTCTTGTGACTGCTCTCAGGGGCGGGAGGGGGAGGGCAAATCTCACATATAAGATGCTCCCAGGCGCCTCCCTCTGTGGCACTTGTCTCCCTCCCGAGAAGGAACCACTCACAGGCGTTACCCTTAAGGTAAGGGGCTTCATAGCCTTAATTACCCCCCCCTGCCCCCCCCCATTAGGCTCATAGTCTACCTGCCTGGGGCCACAGGAACCCCCCCAATAGCTACACAGGCTCATTCTATAGGGATGTATGTGGGGGGGGGGGCTACACTTGCTAACTGCCTACCACTACACTGAGGAGCTTTTGGCGGGGGGGGGGTTACTATACAGCTCTGGGCCCCCCCGTCCCCCCAGGCTGTATTGTTTATATATTTATATAAACCACCGTTTTTTCAACCAGATATTCGTGTTGTTTTTTTATAAATGTTCTAACGAAGATGGAACGTCCCATTATTTAGGGTAATTATGGCCCCCCCCCCTCCCTGAGAACCCATTTTTGGGTTAAAAAAGTTTCTTCTATTCCCCTTTGCTGTTTTGTTTTTACACAGAGTTGAACCCACAAGCGCCGGGCAAAAACCCCCGGAGATATGAGGCTGCCGGTCTGGGCTTGTCTGCCCAACTGTGAGCCTTTTGTTTATATATATATATATATATATATATATACTGTATATATATATATATATTTATATAATATATACACAGATCCGGCACATTCCCCTTCATATAAATAAAAAGTAAAATATATATATATATACCCACAGCTTTGGGATCCCTCATCCAGAAACCAAATATCCAGAAAGCTTGGAATTATGGGAAGCCCATCGCGCCTACAGTCCATTTCAAACAAACCATTTAGGGTCTTTTTTTCAAAAACGATTTTTCTCCATAGTAATAAAACTGTCCCCTGTACGTGATGGGAAACAGCTGCATGATTCCTACGGGGATTATTTATTTTATTTTTTTTTAAATAGGTTTAAGGTTACAGAAAACCCCTTATCCAGAGGAGCCCAGGTCCCAAGCATTCTGGATAACAGATCCCTTACAATATGTATATGTGAATGGGGATCAGTTTCTCATAAAAACCCAGTGTCTGCGGCAGTTTCAAGTGAATAAACAAAACCAGAAAAAAAAATCCCTCACCGCTCAGCACCCGAACCCCTCAGGGACTTCTAATATCCTTATCATTTACAGTAGGGGGTACATTATCCCTTATAATACATGAGTGATACTCAGAGTTCCCTGTATAACTCAGCCTGCAGCCTTGTGCCTTTATATGGGGGGCACAGAACCCCTCAGTGACTGCTAATATCCTTATCATTTACAGTAGGGGGTACATTATCCCTTATAATACATGAGTGATACTCAGAGTTCCCTGTATAACTCAGCCTGCAGCCTTGTGCCTTTATATGGGGGGCACAGAACCCCTCAGTGACTGCTAATATCCTTATCATTTACAGTAGGGGGTACATTATCCCTTATAATACATGAGTGATACTCAGAGTTCCCTGTATAACTCAGCCTGCAGCCTTGTGCCTTTATATGGGGGGCACAGAACCCCTCAGTGACTGCTAATATCCTTATCATTTACAGTAGGGGGTACATTATCCCTTATAATACATGAGTGATACTCAGAGTTCCCTGTATAACTCAGCCTGCAGCCTTGTGCCTTTATATGGGGGGCACAGAACCCCTCAGTGACTGCTAATATCCTTATCATTTACAGTAGGGGGTACATTATCCCTTATAATACATGAGTGATACTCAGAGTTCCCTGTATAACTCAGCCTGCAGCCTTGTGCCTTTATATGGGGGGCACAGAACCCCTCAGTGACTGCTAATATCCTTATCATTTACAGTAGGGGGTACATTATCCCTTATAATACATGAGTGATACTCAGAGTTCCCTGTATAACTCAGCCTGCAGCCTTGTGCCTTTATATGGGGGGCACAGAACCCCTCAGTGACTGCTAATATCCTTATCATTTACACTAGGGGGTACATTATCCCTTATAATACATGAGTGATACTCAGAGTTCCCTGTATAACTCAGCCTGCAGCCTTGTGCCTTTATATGGGGGGGCACAGAACCCCTCAGTGACTGCTAATATCCTTATCATTTACAGTAGGGGGTACATTATCCCTTATAATACATGAGTGATACTCAGAGTTCCCTGTATAACTCAGCCTGCAGCCTTGTGCCTTTATATGGGCACAGAACCCCTCAGTGACTGCTAATATCCTTATCATTTACAGTAGGGGGTACATTATCCCTTATAATACATGAGTGATACTCAGAGTTCCCTGTATAACTCAGCCTGCAGCCTTGTGCCTTTATATGGGCACAGAACCCCTCAGTGACTGCTAATATCCTTATCATTTACAGTAGGGGGTACATTATCCCTTATAATACATGAGTGATACTCAGAGTTCCCTGTATAACTCAGCCTGCAGCCTTGTGCCTTTATATGGGCACAGAACCCCTCAGTGACTGCTAATATCCTTATCATTTACAGTAGGGGGTACATTATCCCTTATAATACATGAGTGATACTCAGAGTTCCCTGTATAACTCAGCCTGCAGCCTTGTGCCTTTATATGGGGGGCACAGAACCCCTCAGTGACTGCTAATATCCTTATCATTTACAGTAGGGGGTACATTATCCCTTATAATACATGAGTGATACTCAGAGTTCCCTGTATAACTCAGCCGGCAGCCAGGTGATATTGTTTAGTTTGTATAACAATATCACATAAGGATAAGATGAGTAAATAAAATGAAACAAAGGAAGAAAAGAGTTACTCATAATGTTTTTAGCTGAATATATAAAGGCGCAGCTGTACCCCAGATCCAGCCTGGAATGTTAGGGTACGCCCTCTTTATATACACTCCCTATCAATGCCATTGTTGCCCAAGCTGGCAAGCCTGGCAGGCCGGTTGTTGACCTGGGTTTCCCTCTAGAGACGCTAAGTCTATAAAACAGAGAATAGTTGGGGGTCTACTGGACTTGGGTCAAGACCAAGATGACACCCTGAAACAATCAGCGGCCCCAAAGTGGGTTGCAATTTGCAATTGGTCTTTGTCCTTTAATATTTGTGGTTTTTGAATTATTTAGCTTTTTTGTTCAGCAGCTCTCCAGTTTTGGAATTTGAGCAGCTGCCTGGTTGCTAGGGTCCGAATCACCCTAGCAACCAGGCAGTTGTTCACGAGAGAAGCTGGAATATAAGTAGGAGAAGGTTAAAACAGACAGATAAGTAATACAAGTTAAAGGTGGAAAGAGGCAGAGGCAGAAGGCAAATAATTCAAAAACAATATAAACAGTATCTCGAAACACACAGCGGGATAAATACAGCGCCAATTCCATGTATAATACCCCAGAACCCACAGCAGGATAAATACAGTGCCAATTCCATGTATAATACCCCAGAACCCACAGCGGGATAAATACAGTGCCAATTCCAGGTATAATACCCCAGAACCCACAGCAGGATAAATACAGTGCCAATTCCATGTATAATACCCCAGAACCCACAGCAGGATAAATACAGTGCCAATTCCATGTATAATACCCCAGAACCCACAGCAGGATAAATACAGTGCCAATTCCATGTATAATACCCCAGAACCCACAGCGGGATAAATACAGTGCCAATTCCATGTATAATACCCCAGAACCCACATCAGGATAAATACAGCGCCAATTCCATGTATAATACCCCAGAACCCACAGCAGGATAAATACAGTGCCAATTCCATGTATAATACCCCAGAACCCACAGCAGATAAATACAGTGCCAATTCCATGTATAATACCCCAGAACCCACAGCAGGATAAATACAGTGCCAATTCCATGTATAATACCCCAGAACCCACAGCAGATAAATACAGTGCCAATTCCATGTATAATACCCCAGAACCCACAGCGGGATAAATACAGTGCCAATTCCATGTATAATACCCCCAGAACCCACAGCGGGATAAATACAGTGCCAATTCCATGTATAATACCCCAGAACCCACAGCAGATAAATACAGTGCCAATTCCATGTATAATACCCCAGAACCCACAGCAGATAAATACAGTGCCAATTCCATGTATAATACCCCAGAACCCACAGCAGGATAAATACAGTGCCAATTCCATGTATAATACCCCAGAACCCACACAGGATAAATACAGTGCCAATTCCATGTATAATACCCCAGAACCCACACAGGATAAATACAGTGCCAATTCCATGTATAATACCCCAGAACCCACAGCAGATAAATACAGTGCCAATTCCATGTATAATACCCCAGAACCCACAGCAGGATAAATACAGTGCCAATTCCATGTATAATACCCCAGAACCCACACAGGATAAATACAGTGCCAATTCCATGTATAATACCCCAGAACTCACAGCAGGATAAATACAGTGCCAATTCCATGTATAATACCCCAGAACCCACAGCAGGATAAATACAGTGCCAATTCCATGTATAATACCCCAGAACCCACAGCAGATAAATACAGTGCCAATTCCATGTATAATACCCCAGAACCCACAGCAGATAAATACAGTGCCAATTCCATGTATAATACCCCAGAACCCACAGCAGGATAAATACAGTGCCAATTCCATGTATAATACCCCAGAACCCACAGCAGGATAAATACAGTGCCAATTCCATTTATAATACCCCAGAACCCACAGCGGGATAAATACAGTGCCAATTCCATGTATAATACCCCCAGAACCCACAGCGGGATAAATACAGTGCCAATTCCATGTATAATACCCCAGAACCCACAGCAGATAAATACAGTGCCAATTCCATGTATAATACCCCAGAACCCACAGCGGGATAAATACAGTGCCAATTCCATGTATAATACCCCAGAACCCACAGCGGGATAAATACAGTGCCAATTCCATGTATAATACCCCAGAACCCACAGCGGGATAAATACAGTGCCAATTCCATGTATAATACCCCAGAACCCACAGCAGGATAAATACAGTGCCAATTCCATGTATAATACCCCAGAACCCACAGCAGGATAAATACAGTGCCAATTCCATGTATAATACCCCAGAACCCACAGCGGGATAAATACAGTGCCAATTCCATGTATAATACCCCAGAACCCACAGCAGTATAAATACAGTGCCAATTCCAGGTATAATACCCCAGAACCCACAGCAGGATAAATACAGTGCCAATTCCATGTATAATACCCCGGAACCCACAGCAGTATAAATACAGTGCCAATTCCCTTTATATCTATGAAGATTCTTATTCATCCAGGTCATGATATACAGTATCTAGTAGAATTAAGTCTAAAACAACCGAGTTTTTTTATTGAAAACGTTTCAGCACTCCTCTGAGTGGCTTTTTCAGTTCAAATGACAGTTAGGGAAACCCTTGAGGGTAGTACAGTCACAGGCATCCAATCATAATGGTTCCATTGAACTTACTCAGTTAGGTGTTGGCTGAAACTGACAGGGGTAAGAAGCTATGATCCAGCCACAATGGTACCATGATTCTCTTTGATGCAAGTGTTAATCCTTCAAAGTACATGGCTGGATGTGTATACTGTTGTGAAACCTTCAGGGTAAGGATGTCAAAACAGCATTGTATGTTGATGAAAAGCCTGCTGTACCACTTGTCATCAATATACAATGCCGCTTTGACTTCCTTTCCCCCCTGCGGTTTCACAACAGTTCACACAGTGAAACAGTGAAAAGTTTCAAGAAAAACTCAGAAAAGTCCAGTTGTTTTAGACTTAATTCTACTAGATAATTCAATGTATAATACCCCAGAACCCACACAGGATAAATACAGTGCCAATTCCATGTATAATACCCCAGAACCCACAGCGGGATAAATACAGTGCCAATTCCATGTATAATACCCCCAGAACCCACAGCAGGATAAATACAGTGCCAATTCCATGTATAATACCCCAGAACCCACAGCAGGATAAATACAGTGCCAATTCCATGTATAATACCCCAGAACCCACAGCAGGATAAATACAGGGCCAATTCCATGTATAATACCCCAGAACCCACAGCAGGATAAATACAGTGCCAATTCCATGTGTAATACCCCAGAACCCACAGCAGGATAAATACAGTGCCAATTCCATGTATAATACCCCAGAACCCACAGCAGGATAAATACAGTGCCAATTCCATGTATAATACCCCAGAACCCACAGCAGATAAATACAGTGCCAATTCCATGTATAATACCCCAGAACCCACAGCAGGATAAATACAGGGCCAATTCCATGTATAATACCCCAGAACCCACAGCAGGATAAATACAGTGCCAATTCCATGTATAATACCCCAGAACCCACAGCAGGATAAATACAGTGCCAATTCCATGTATAATACCCCAGAACCCACAGCAGGATAAATACAGTGCCAATTCCATGTATAATACCCCCAGAACCCACAGCGGGATAAATACAGTGCCAATTCCATGTATAATACCCCAGAACCCACAGCAGATAAATACAGTGCCAATTCCATGTATAATACCCCAGAACCCACAGCAGGATAAATACAGGGCCAATTCCATGTATAATACCCCAGAACCCACAGCAGGATAAATACAGTGCCAATTCCATGTATAATACCCCAGAACCCACAGCAGGATAAATACAGTGCCAATTCCATGTATAATACCCCAGAAACCCACAGCGGGATAAATACAGTGCCAATTCCATGTATAATACCCCAGAACCCACAGCAGGATAAATACAGTGCCAATTCCATGTATAATACCCCCAGAACCCACAGCAGAATAAATACAGTGCCAATTCCATGTGTAATACCCCAGAACCCACAGCAGGATAAATACAGTGCCAATTCCATGTGTAATACCCCAGAACCCACAGCAGGATAAATACAGTGCCAATTCCATGTATAATACCCCAGAACCCACAGCGGGATAAATACAGTGCCAATTCCATTTATAATACCCCAGAACCCACAGCAGATAAATACAGTGCCAATTCCATGTATAATACCCCAGAACCCACAGCGGGATAAATACAGTGCCAATTCCATGTATAATACCCCAGAACACACAGCGGGATAAATACAGTGCCAATTCCATTTATAATACCCCAGAACCACAGCAGATAAATACAGTGCCAATTCCATGTATAATACCCCAGAACCCACAGCGGATAATACAGTGCCAATTCCATGTATAATACCCCAGAACACACAGCAGGATAAATATAGTGCCAATTCCATGTATAATACCCCAGAACCCACAGCAGGATAAATACAGTGCCAATTCCATGTGTAATACCCCAGAACCCACAGCAGATAAATACAGTGCCAATTCCATGTGTAATACCCCAGAACCCACAGCAGGATAAATACAGTGCCAATTCCATGTATAATACCCCAGAACTCACAGCAGTATAAATACAGTGCCAATTCCATGTATAATACCCCAGAACCAACAGCGGGATAAATACAGTGCCAATTCCCTGTATAATACCCCAGAACCCATAGCGGGATAAATACAGTGCCAATTCCATGTATAATACCCCAGAACCCACAGCAGGATAAATACAGTGCCAATTCCATGTATAATACCCCAGAACTCACAGCAGGATAAATACAGTGCTAATTCCATGTATAATACCCCAGAACCCACAGCAGGATAAATACAGTGCCAATTCCATGTATAATACCCCAGAACCCACAGCGGGATAAATACAGTGCCAATTCCATGTATAATACCCCAGAACCCACAGCAGGATAAATACAGTGCCAATTCCATGTATAATACCCCAGAACCCACAGCAGGATAAATACAGTGCCAATTCCATGTATAATACCCCAGAACTCACAGCAGATAAATACAGTGCCAATTCCATGTATAATACCCCAGAACCCACAGCGAGATAAATACAGTGCCAATTCCATGTATAATACCCCAGAACCTACAGCAGGATAAATACAGTGCCAATTCCATGTATAATACCCCAGAACCCACAGCGGGATAAATACAGTGCCAATTCCATGTATAATACCCCAGAACCCACAGCAGGATAAATACAGTGCCAATTCCGTGTATAATACCCCAGAACCCACAGCAGTATAAATACAGTGCCAATTCCCTTTATATCTATGAAGATTCTTATTCATCCAGGTCATGATATACAGTATCTAGTAGAATTAAGTCTAAAACAACCGAGTTTTTTATTGAAAACGTTTCACCACTCCTCCAAGTGGCTTTTTCAGTTCAAATGACGGTTAGGGAAACCCTTGAGGGTAGTACAGTCACAGGCATCCAATCATAATGGTTCCATTGAACTTACTCAGTTAGGTGTTGGCTGAAACTGACAGGGGTAAGAAGCTATGATCCAGCCACAATGGTACCATGATTCTCTTTGATGCAAGTGTTAATCCTTCAAAGTACATGGCTGGATGTGTATACTGTTGTGAAACCTTCAGGGTAAGGATGTCAAAACAGCATTGCATGTTGATGAAAAGCCTGCTGTACCACTTGTCATCAATATACAATGCCGCTTTGACTTCCTTTCCCCCCTGCGGTTTCACAACAGTTCACACAGTGAAACAGTGAAAAGTTTCAAGAAAAACTCAGAAAAGTCCAGTTGTTTTAGACTTAATTCTACTAGATAATTCAATGTATAATACCCCAGAACCCACAGCGTGATAAATACAGTGCCAATTCCATGTATAATACCCCAGAACCCACAGCAGGATAAATACAGTGCCAATTCCATGTATAATACCCCAGAACCCACAGCAGGATAAATACAGTGCCAATTCCATGTATAATACCCCAGAACCCACAGCAGGATAAATACAGTGCCAATTCCATGTATAATACCCCAGAACCCACAGCAGGATAAATACAGTGCCAATTCCATGTATAATACCCCAGAACCCACAGCAGATAAATACAGTGCCAATTCCATGTATAATACCCCAGAACCCACAGCAGATAAATACAGTGCCAATTCCATGTATAATACCCCAGAACCCACAGCAGGATAAATACAGCGCCAATTCCATGTATAATACCCCAGAACCCACAGCAGGATAAATACAGCGCCAATTCCATGTATAATACCCCAGAACCCACAGCGGGATAAATACAGTGCCAATTCCATGTATAATACCCCAGAACCCACAGCAGGATAAATACAGTGCCAATTCCATGTATAATACCCCAGAACCCACAGCGGGATAAATACAGTGCCAATTCCATGTATAATACCCCAGAACCCACACAGGATAAATACAGTGCCAATTCCATGTGTAATACCCCAGAACCCACAGCAGGATAAATACAGTGCCAATTCCATGTATAATACCCCAGAACCCACAGCGGGATAAATACAGTGCCAATTCCATGTATAATACCCCAGAACCCACACAGGATAAATACAGTGCCAATTCCATGTATAATACCCCAGAACCCACACCAGGATAAATACAGTGCCAATTCCATGTATAATACCCCAGAACCCACAGCAGGATAAATACAGTGCCAATTCCATGTATAATACCCCAGAACCCACACCAGGATAAATACAGTGCCAATTCCATGTATAATACCCCAGAACCCACAGCGGGATAAATACAGTGCCAATTCCATGTATAATACCCCAGAACACCCAGCAGGATAAATATAGTGCCAATTCCATGTATAATACCCCAGAACACCCAGCAGGATAAATACAGTGCCAATTCCATGTATAATACCCCAGAACCCACAGCGGGATAAATACAGTGCCAATTCCATGTATAATACCCCAGAACCCACAGCAGGATAAATACAGTGCCAATTCCATGTATAATACCCCAGAACCCACAGCAGGATAAATACAGTGCTAATTCCATGTATAATACCCCAGAACCCACAGCAGGATAAATACAGTGCCAATTCCATGTATAATACCCCAGAACCCACAGCAGGATAAATACAGTGCCAATTCCATGTATAATACCCCAGAACCCACAGCAGATAAATACAGTGCCAATTCCATGTATAATACCCCAGAACCCACACAGGATAAATACAGTGCCAATTCCATGTATAATACCCCAGAACCCACACAGGATAAATACAGTGCCAATTCCATGTATAATACCCCAGAACCCACAGCAGGATAAATACAGTGCCAATTCCATGTTTAATACCCCGGAACCCACAGCAGGATAAATACAGTGCCAATTCCATGTATAATACCCCGGAACCCACAGCAGTATAAATACAGTGCCAATTCTCTTTATATCTATGAAGATTCTTATTCATCCAGGTCATGATATACAGTATCTAGTAGAATTAAGTCTAAAACAACCGAGTTTTTTTATTGAAAACGTTTCACCACTCCTCCAAGTGGCTTTTTCAGTTCAAATGACGGTTAGGGAAACCCTTGAGGGTAGTACAGTCACAGGCATCCAAACATAATGGTTCCATTGAACTTACTCAGTTAGGTGTTGGCTGAAACTGACAGGGATAAGAAGCTATGATCCAGCCACAATGGTACCATGATTCTCTTTGATGCAAGTGTTAATCCTTCAAAGTACATGGCTGGATGTGTATACTGTTGTGAAACCTTCAGGATAAGGATGTCAAAACAGCATTGTATGTTGATGAAAAGCCTGCTGTACCACTTGTCATCAATATACAATGCCGCTTTGACTTCCTTTCCCCCCTGCGGTTTCACAACAGTTCACACAGTGAAAAGTTTAAAGAAAAACTCAAAAAAGTCCAGTTGTTTTAGACTTAATTCTACTAGATAATTCCATGTATAATACCCCAGAACCCACACAGGATAAATACAGTGCCAATTCCATGTATAATACCCCAGAACCCACACAGGATAAATACAGTGCCAATTCCATGTATAATACCCCAGAACCCACAGCAGGATAAATACAGTGCCAATTCCATGTATAATACCCCAGAACCCACAGCGGGATAAATACAGTGCCAATTCCATGTATAATACCCCAGAACCCACAGCAGGATAAATACAGTGCCAATTCCATGTATAATACCCCAGAACCCACAGCAGGATAAATACAGTGCCAATTCCATGTATAATACCCCAGAACCCACACAGGATAAATACAGCGCCAATTCCATGTATAATACCCCAGAACCCACAGCAGGATAAATACAGTGCCAATTCCATGTATAATACCCCAGAACCCACAGCAGGATAAATACAGTGCCAATTCCATGTATAATACCCCAGAACCCACAGCAGGATAAATACAGTGCCAATTCCATGTATAATACCCCAGAACCCACAGCAGATAAATACAGTGCCAATTCCATGTATAATACCCCAGAACCCACAGCAGATAAATACAGTGCCAATTCCATGTATAATACCCCAGAACCCACAGCAGATAAATACAGTGCCAATTCCATGTATAATACCCCAGAACCCACACAGGATAAATACAGTGCCAATTCCATGTATAATACCCCAGAACCCACACAGGATAAATACAGTGCCAATTCCATGTATAATACCCCAGAACCCACACAGGATAAATACAGTGCCAATTCCATGTATAATACCCCAGAACCCACAGCAGGATAAATACAGTGCCAATTCCATGTATAATACCCCAGAACCCACAGCAGATAAATACAGTGCCAATTCCATGTATAATACCCCAGAACCCACAGCAGGATAAATACAGTGCAAATTCCATGTATAATACCCCAGAACCCACACAGGATAAATACAGTGCCAATTCCATGTATAATACCCCAGAACCCACAGCGGGATAAATACAGTGCCAATTCCATGTATAATACCCCAGAACCCACAGCAGGATAAATACAGTGCAAATTCCATGTATAATACCCCAGAACCCACACAGGATAAATACAGTGCAAATTCCATGTATAATACCCCAGAACCCACACAGGATAAATACAGTGCCAATTCCATGTATAATACCCCAGAACCCACAGCAGGATAAATACAGTGCCAATTCCATGTATAATACCCCAGAACCCACAGCAGGATAAATACAGTGCCAATTCCATGTATAATACCCCAGAACCCACAGCAGGATAAATACAGTGCAAATTCCATGTATAATACCCCAGAACCCACACAGGATAAATACAGTGCAAATTCCATGTATAATACCCCAGAACCCACACAGGATAAATACAGTGCCAATTCCATGTATAATACCCCAGAACCCACACAGGATAAATACAGTGCCAATTCTATGTATAATACCCCAGAACCCACAGCAGGATAAATACAGTGCCAATTCCATGTATAATACCCCCAGAACCCACAGCAGGATAAATACAGTGCCAATTCCATGTATAATACCCCAGAACCCACACAGGATAAATACAGTGCCAATTCCATGTGTAATACCCCAGAACCCACACAGGATAAATACAGTGCCAATTCTATGTATAATACCCCAGAACCCACAGCAGGATAAATACAGTGCCAATTCCATGTATAATACCCCAGAACCCACAGGGGGATAAATACAGTGCCAATTCCATTTATAATACCCCAGAACCCACACAGGATAAATACAGTGCCAATTCCATGTATAATACCCCAGAACCCACAGCGGGATAAATACAGTGCCAATTCCATTTATAATACCCCAGAACCCACACAGGATAAATACAGTGCCAATTCCATGTATAATACCCCAGAACCCACAGCGGGATAAATACAGTGCCAATACCATGTATAATACCCCAGAACCCACAGCAGGATAAATACAGTGCCAATTCCATGTATAATACCCCAGAACCCACAGCGGGATAAATACAGTGCCAATTCCATGTATAATACCCCAGAACCCACACAGGAAAAATACAGTGCCAATTCCATGTATAATACCCCAGAACCCACAGCAGGATAAATACAGTGCCAATTCCATGTATAATACCCCAGAACCCACAGCGGGATAAATACAGTGCCAATACCATGTATAATACCCCAGAACCCACACAGGATAAATACAGTGCCAATTCCATGTATAATACCCCACAACACACAGCAGGATAAATACAGTGCCAATTCCATGTATAATAACCCAGAACCCACAGCGGGATAAATACAGTGCCAATTCCATGTATAATACTCCAGAACCCACAGCGGGATAAATACAGTGCCAATTCCATGTATAATACCCCAAAACCCACACAGGATAAATACAGTGCCAATTCCATGTATAATACCCCAGAACCCACAGCAGGATAAATACAGTGCCAATTCTATGTATAATACCCCAGAACCCACAGCGGGATAAATACAGTGCCAATTCCATGTATAATACCCCAGAACCCACAGCAGGATAAATACAGTGCCAATTCCATGTATAATACCCCAGAACCCACAGCGGGATAAATACAGTGCCAATTCCATGTATAATACCCCAGAACCCGCAGCAGGATAAATACAGTGCCAATTCCATGTATAATACCCCAGAACCCACAGCAGGATAAATACAGTGCCAATTCCATGTATAATACCCCAGAACCCGCAGCAGAATAAATACAGTGCCAATTCCATGTATAATACCCCAGAACCCACAGCAGGATAAATACAGTGCCAATTCCATGTATAATACCCCAGAACCCACAGCGGGATATATACAGTGCCAGTTCCATGTATAATACCCCAGAACCCACAGCGGGATAAATACAGTGCCAATTCCATGTATAATACCCCAGAACCCACAGCGGGATAAATACAGTGCCAATTCTATGTATAATAACCCAGAACCCACAGCGGGATAAATACAGTGCCAATTCCATGTATAATACTCCAGAACCCACAGCGGGATAAATATAGGGCCAATTCCATGTATAATACCCCAGAACCCACAGCGGGATAAATACAGGGCCAATTCCATGTATAATACCCCAAAACCCACAGCAGGATAAATACAGTGCCAATTCCATGTATAATACCCCAGAACCCACAGCAGGATAAATACAGTGCCAATTCCATGTATAATACCCCAGAACCCACAGCGGGATAAATACAGTGCCAATTCCATGTATAATACCCCAGAACCCACACAGGATAAATACAGTGCCAATTCCATGTATAATACCCCAGAACCCACACAGGAAAAATACAGTGCCAATTCCATGTATAATACCCCAGAACCCACAGCAGGATAAATACAGTGCCAATTCCATGTATAATACCCCAGAACCCACAGCGGGATAAATACAGTGCCAATTCCATGTATAATACCCCAGAACCCACAGCAGGATAAATACAGTGCCAATTCCATGTATAATACCCCAGAACCCCACTCAGGATAAATACAGTGCCAATTCCATGTATAATACCCCAGAACCCACAGCAGAATAAATACAGTGCCAATTCTATGTATAATACCCCAGAACCCACAGCGGGATAAATACAGTGCCAATTCCATGTATAATACCCCAGAACCCACACAGGATAAATACAGTGCCAATTCCATGTATAATACCCCACAACCCACACAGGATAAATACAGTGCCAATTCCATGTATAATACCCCAGAACCCACAGCGGGATAAAAACAGTGCCAATTCCATGTATAATACCCCAGAACCGCAGCAGGATAAATACAGTGCCAATTCCATGTATAATACCCCAGAACCCACAGCAGGATAAATACAGTGCCAATTCCATGTATAATACCCCAGAACCCACACAGGATAAATACAGTGCCAATCCCATATATAATACCCCAGAACCCACAGCAGATAAATACAGTGCCAATTCCATGTATAATACCCCAGAACCCACAGCGGGATATATACAGTGCCAATTCCATGTATAATACCCCAGAACCCACAGCGGGATAAATACAGTGCCAATTCCATGTATAATACCCCAGAACCCACACAGGATAAATACAGTGCCAATTCCATGTATAATACCCCACAACCCACACAGGATAAATACAGTGCCAATTCCATGTATAATACCCCAGAACCCACAGCGGGATAAATACAGTGCCAATTCCATGTATAATACCCCAGAAACCGCAGCAGGATAAATACAGCGCCAATTCCATGTATAATACCCCAGAACCCACAGCAGGATAAATACAGTGCCAATTCCATGTATAATACCCCAGAACCCACAGCAGGATAAATACAGTGCCAATTCCATGTATAATACCCCAGAACCCACTCAGGATAAATACAGTGCCAATTCCATGTATAATACCCCAGAACCCACAGCAGAATAAATACAGTGCCAATTCTATGTATAATACCCCAGAACCCACAGCGGGATAAATACAGTGCCAATTCCATGTATAATACCCCAGAACCCACACAGGATAAATACAGTGCCAATTCCATGTATAATACCCCACAACCCACACAGGATAAATACAGTGCCAATTCCATGTATAATACCCCAGAACCCACAGCGGGATAAATACAGTGCCAATTCCATGTATAATACCCAGAACCCACAGCAGGATAAATACAGTGCCAATTCCATGTATAATACCCCAGAACCCACACAGGATAAATACAGTGCCAATCCCATATATAATACCCCAGAACCCACAGCAGATAAATACAGTGCCAATTCCATGTATAATACCCCAGAACCCACAGCGGGATATATACAGTGCCAATTCCATGTATAATACCCCAGAACCCACAGCGGGATAAATACAGTGCCAATTCCATGTATAATACCCCAGAACCCACACAGGATAAATACAGTGCCAATTCCATGTATAATACCCCACAACCCACACAGGATAAATACAGTGCCAATTCCATGTATAATACCCCAGAACCCACAGCGGGATAAATACAGTGCCAATTCCATGTATAATACCCCAGAAACCGCAGCAGGATAAATACAGCGCCAATTCCATGTATAATACCCCAGAACCCACAGCAGGATAAATACAGTGCCAATTCCATGTATAATACCCCAGAACCCACAGCAGGATAAATACAGTGCCAATTCCATGTATAATACCCCAGAACCCACAGCAGGATAAATACAGTGCCAATTCCATGTATAATACCCCAGAACCCACACAGGATAAATACAGTGCCAATCCCATATATAATACCCCAGAACCCACAGCAGATAAATACAGTGCCAATTCCATGTATAATACCCCAGAACCCACAGCGGGATATATACAGTGCCAATTCCATGTATAATACCCCAGAACCCACAGCGGGATAAATACAGTGCCAATTCCATGTATAATACCCCAGAACCCACAGCGGGATAAATACAGTGCCAATTCCATGTATAATACTCCAGGACGCACAGCAGGATAAATACAGTGCCAATTCCATGTATAATACCCCAGAACCCACACAGGATAAATACAGTGCCAATTCCATGTATAATACTCCAGGACCCACAGCAGGATAAATACAGTGCCAACTCCATGTATAATACCCCAGAACCCACAGCAGATAAATACAGCGCCAATTCCATGTATAATACCCCAGAACCCACAGCAGGATAAATACAGTGCTAATTCCATGTATAATACCCCAGAACCCACAGCAGATAAATACAGTGCCAATTCCATGTATAATACCCCAGAACCCACAGCAGATAAATACAGTGCCAATTCCATGTATAATACCCCAGAACCCACAGCAGGATAAATACAGCGCCAATTCCATGTATAATACCCCAGAACCCACAGCAGGATAAATACAGTGCCAATTCCATGTATAATACCCCAGAACCCACAGCAGATAAATACAGTGCCAATTCCATGTATAATACCCCAGAACCCACAGCGGGATAAATACAGTGCCAATTCCATGTATAATACTCCAGGACGCACAGCAGGATAAATACAGTGCCAATTCCATGTATAATACCCCAGAACCCACACAGGATAAATACAGTGCCAATTCCATGTATAATACTCCAGGACCCACAGCAGGATAAATACAGTGCCAACTCCATGTATAATACCCCAGAACCCACAGCAGATAAATACAGCGCCAATTCCATGTATAATACCCCAGAACCCACAGCAGGATAAATACAGTGCTAATTCCATGTATAATACCCCAGAACCCACAGCAGATAAATACAGTGCCAATTCCATGTATAATACCCCAGAACCCACAGCAGATAAATACAGTGCCAATTCCATGTATAATACCCCAGAACCCACAGCAGGATAAATACAGCGCCAATTCCATGTATAATACCCCAGAACCCACAGCAGGATAAATACAGTGCCAATTCCATGTATAATACCCCAGAACCCACAGCAGATAAATACAGTGCCAATTCCATGTATAATACCCCAGAACCCACAGCAGATAAATACAGTGCCAATTCCATGTATAATACCCCAGAACCCACAGCAGATAAATACAGTGCCAATTCCATGTATAATACCCCAGAACCCACAGCAGGATAAATACAGCGCCAATTCCATGTATAATACCCCAGAACCCACAGCAGGATAAATACAGTGCCAATTCCATGTATAATACCCCAGAACCCACAGCAGATAAATACAGTGCCAATTCCATGTATAATACCCCAGAACCCACAGCAGGATAAATACAGCGCCAATTCCATGTATAATACCCCAGAACCCACAGCGGGATAAATACAGTGCCAATTCCATGTATAATACCCCAGAACCCACAGCAGGATAAATACAGTGCAAATTCCATGTATAATACCCCAGAACCCACACAGGATAAATACAGTGCCAATTCCATGTATAATACCCCAGAACCCACAGCGGGATAAATACAGTGCCAATTCCATGTATAATACCCCAGAACCCACAGCAGGATAAATACAGTGCAAATTCCATGTATAATACCCCAGAACCCACACAGGATAAATACAGTGCAAATTCCATGTATAATACCCCAGAACCCACACAGGATAAATACAGTGCCAATTCCATGTATAATACCCCAGAACCCACAGCAGGATAAATACAGTGCCAATTCCATGTATAATACCCCAGAACCCACAGCAGGATAAATACAGTGCCAATTCCATGTATAATACCCCAGAACCCACAGCAGGATAAATACAGTGCAAATTCCATGTATAATACCCCAGAACCCACACAGGATAAATACAGTGCAAATTCCATGTATAATACCCCAGAACCCACACAGGATAAATACAGTGCCAATTCCATGTATAATACCCCAGAACCCACACAGGATAAATACAGTGCCAATTCTATGTATAATACCCCAGAACCCACAGCAGGATAAATACAGTGCCAATTCCATGTATAATACCCCAGAACCCACAGCAGGATAAATACAGTGCCAATTCCATGTATAATACCCCAGAACCCACACAGGATAAATACAGTGCCAATTCCATGTGTAATACCCCAGAACCCACACAGGATAAATACAGTGCCAATTCTATGTATAATACCCCAGAACCCACAGCAGGATAAATACAGTGCCAATTCCATGTATAATACCCCAGAACCCACAGCGGGATAAATACAGTGCCAATTCCATTTATAATACCCCAGAACCCACACAGGATAAATACAGTGCCAATTACATGTATAATACCCCAGAACCCACAGCGGGATAAATACAGTGCCAATACCATGTATAATACCCCAGAACCCACACAGGATAAATACAGTGCCAATTCCATGTATAATACCCCAGAACCCACAGCGGGATAAATACAGTGCCAATTCCATGTATAATACCCCAGAACCCACACAGGAAAAATACAGTGCCAATTCCATGTATAATACCCCAGAACCCACAGCAGGATAAATACAGTGCCAATTCCATGTATAATACCCCAGAACCCACAGCGGGATAAATACAGTGCCAATACCATGTATAATACCCCAGAACCCACACAGGATAAATACAGTGCCAATTCCATGTATAATACCCCACAACACACAGCAGGATAAATACAGTGCCAATTCCATGTATAATAACCCAGAACCCACAGCGGGATAAATACAGTGCCAATTCCATGTATAATACTCCAGAACCCACAGCGGGATAAATACAGTGCCAATTCCATGTATAATACCCCAAAACCCACACAGGATAAATACAGTGCCAATTCCATGTATAATACCCCAGAACCCACAGCAGGATAAATACAGTGCCAATTCTATGTATAATACCCCAGAACCCACAGCGGGATAAATACAGTGCCAATTCCATGTATAATACCCCAGAACCCACAGCAGGATAAATACAGTGCCAATTCCATGTATAATACCCCAGAACCCACAGCGGGATAAATACAGTGCCAATTCCATGTATAATACCCCAGAACCCGCAGCAGGATAAATACAGTGCCAATTCCATGTATAATACCCCAGAACCCACAGCAGGATAAATACAGTGCCAATTCCATGTATAATACCCCAGAACCCGCAGCAGAATAAATACAGTGCCAATTCCATGTATAATACCCCAGAACCCACAGCAGGATAAATACAGTGCCAATTCCATGTATAATACCCCAGAACCCACAGCGGGATATATACAGTGCCAGTTCCATGTATAATACCCCAGAACCCACAGCGGGATAAATACAGTGCCAATTCCATGTATAATACCCCAGAACCCACAGCGGGATAAATACAGTGCCAATTCTATGTATAATAACCCAGAACCCACAGCGGGATAAATACAGTGCCAATTCCATGTATAATACTCCAGAACCCACAGCGGGATAAATATAGGGCCAATTCCATGTATAATACCCCAGAACCCACAGCGGGATAAATACAGGGCCAATTCCATGTATAATACCCCAAAACCCACAGCAGGATAAATACAGTGCCAATTCCATGTATAATACCCCAGAACCCACAGCAGGATAAATACAGTGCCAATTCCATGTATAATACCCCAGAACCCACAGCGGGATAAATACAGTGCCAATTCCATGTATAATACCCCAGAACCCACACAGGATAAATACAGTGCCAATTCCATGTATAATACCCCAGAACCCACACAGGAAAAATACAGTGCCAATTCCATGTATAATACCCCAGAACCCACAGCAGGATAAATACAGTGCCAATTCCATGTATAATACCCCAGAACCCACAGCGGGATAAATACAGTGCCAATTCCATGTATAATACCCCAGAACCCACAGCAGGATAAATACAGTGCCAATTCCATGTATAATACCCCAGAACCCACTCAGGATAAATACAGTGCCAATTCCATGTATAATACCCCAGAACCCACAGCAGAATAAATACAGTGCCAATTCTATGTATAATACCCCAGAACCCACAGCGGGATAAATACAGTGCCAATTCCATGTATAATACCCCAGAACCCACACAGGATAAATACAGTGCCAATTCCATGTATAATACCCCACAACCCACACAGGATAAATACAGTGCCAATTCCATGTATAATACCCCAGAACCCACAGCGGGATAAATACAGTGCCAATTCCATGTATAATACCCCAGAACCCGCAGCAGGATAAATACAGTGCCAATTCCATGTATAATACCCCAGAACCCACAGCAGGATAAATACAGTGCCAATTCCATGTATAATACCCCAGAACCCACACAGGATAAATACAGTGCCAATCCCATATATAATACCCCAGAACCCACAGCAGATAAATACAGTGCCAATTCCATGTATAATACCCCAGAACCCACAGCGGGATATATACAGTGCCAATTCCATGTATAATACCCCAGAACCCACAGCGGGATAAATACAGTGCCAATTCCATGTATAATACCCCAGAACCCACACAGGATAAATACAGTGCCAATTCCATGTATAATACCCCACAACCCACACAGGATAAATACAGTGCCAATTCCATGTATAATACCCCAGAACCCACAGCGGGATAAATACAGTGCCAATTCCATGTATAATACCCCAGAAACCGCAGCAGGATAAATACAGCGCCAATTCCATGTATAATACCCCAGAACCCACAGCAGGATAAATACAGTGCCAATTCCATGTATAATACCCCAGAACCCACAGCAGGATAAATACAGTGCCAATTCCATGTATAATACCCCAGAACCCACTCAGGATAAATACAGTGCCAATTCCATGTATAATACCCCAGAACCCACAGCAGAATAAATACAGTGCCAATTCTATGTATAATACCCCAGAACCCACAGCGGGATAAATACAGTGCCAATTCCATGTATAATACCCCAGAACCCACACAGGATAAATACAGTGCCAATTCCATGTATAATACCCCACAACCCACACAGGATAAATACAGTGCCAATTCCATGTATAATACCCCAGAACCCACAGCGGGATAAATACAGTGCCAATTCCATGTATAATACCCCAGAACCCACAGCAGGATAAATACAGTGCCAATTCCATGTATAATACCCCAGAACCCACACAGGATAAATACAGTGCCAATCCCATATATAATACCCCAGAACCCACAGCAGATAAATACAGTGCCAATTCCATGTATAATACCCCAGAACCCACAGCGGGATATATACAGTGCCAATTCCATGTATAATACCCCAGAACCCACAGCGGGATAAATACAGTGCCAATTCCATGTATAATACCCCAGAACCCACACAGGATAAATACAGTGCCAATTCCATGTATAATACCCCACAACCCACACAGGATAAATACAGTGCCAATTCCATGTATAATACCCCAGAACCCACAGCGGGATAAATACAGTGCCAATTCCATGTATAATACCCCAGAAACCGCAGCAGGATAAATACAGCGCCAATTCCATGTATAATACCCCAGAACCCACAGCAGGATAAATACAGTGCCAATTCCATGTATAATACCCCAGAACCCACAGCGGGATAAATACAGTGCCAATTCCATGTATAATACCCCAGAACCCACAGCAGGATAAATACAGTGCCAATTCCATGTATAATACCCCAGAACCCACAGCAGGATAAATACAGTGCCAATTCCATGTATAATACCCCAGAACCCACACAGGATAAATACAGTGCCAATCCCATATATAATACCCCAGAACCCACAGCAGATAAATACAGTGCCAATTCCATGTATAATACCCCAGAACCCACAGCGGGATATATACAGTGCCAATTCCATGTATAATACCCCAGAACCCACAGCGGGATAAATACAGTGCCAATTCCATGTATAATACCCCAGAACCCACAGCGGGATAAATACAGTGCCAATTCCATGTATAATACCCCAGAACCCACACAGGATAAATACAGTGCCAATTCCATGTATAATACTCCAGGACCCACAGCAGGATAAATACAGTGCCAACTCCATGTATAATACCCCAGAACCCACAGCAGATAAATACAGCGCCAATTCCATGTATAATACCCCAGAACCCACAGCAGGATAAATACAGTGCTAATTCCATGTATAATACCCCAGAACCCACAGCAGATAAATACAGTGCCAATTCCATGTATAATACCCCAGAACCCACAGCAGATAAATACAGTGCCAATTCCATGTATAATACCCCAGAACCCACAGCAGGATAAATACAGCGCCAATTCCATGTATAATACCCCAGAACCCACAGCAGGATAAATACAGTGCCAATTCCATGTATAATACCCCAGAACCCACAGCAGATAAATACAGTGCCAATTCCATGTATAATACCCCAGAACCCACAGCAGGATAAATACAGCGCCAATTCCATGTATAATACCCCAGAACCCACAGCAGGATAAATACAGTGCCAATTCCATGTATAATACCCCAGAACCCACAGCGGGATAAATACAGTGCCAATTCCATGTATAATACCCCAGAACACACAGCAGGATAAATACAGTGCCAATTCCATGTATAATACCCCAGAACCCACAGCAGATAAATACAGTGCCAATTCCATGTATAATACCCCAGAACCCACAGCAGGATAAATACAGCGCCAATTCCATGTATAATACCCCAGAACCCACAGCAGGATAAATACAGTGCCAATTCCATGTATAATACCCCAGAACCCACAGCAGGATAAATACAGTGCCAATTCCATGTATAATACCCCAGAACCCACATCGGGATAAATACAGTGCCAATTCCATGTATAATACCCCAGAACCCACAGCAGGATAAATACAGTGCCAATTCCATGTATAATACCCCAGAACCCACAGCAGATAAATACAGTGCCAATTCCACGTATAATACCCCAGAACCCACAGCGGGATAAATACAGTGCCAATTCCATGTATAATACCCCAGAACCCACAGCAGGATAAATACAGTGCCAATTCCATGTATAATACCCCAGAACCCACAGCAGGATAAATACAGTGCCAATTCCATGTATAATACCCCAGAACCCACAGCAGATAAATACAGTGCCAATTCTGCCATCACGCAACATTAACCCAAACAAACACCTTTTGAAATTACAAATAAAAGACCAATAAAATCCTGGCGCTGCCCTACGATCATTTCGGAGAAACCTGCCAGCCTCGTCCCCGTGCCCTGTGTAAACGAACACCTGGCAGTATCACAATATTTAATTGCAATCTTGTGATCAGATTTATCTTAATACTGGTTCTGCCTGATTGCTCTATTAGCTCAATTACACAGGCAGGCTGGCACTGACACTCAGCCTTACACTAAATGTCGATTATACTCCTACAGTTTACATGCCTACAGAATCCCATTGAGTATTAGATTCACATTGAATAATGCTCTGAAATCTAATAGCACTGGGGTTTGTTTTACCGTTTTTTGCACGGATTATCTCTATTTTTGGATAAAGGTTTCCAGCTCGCCAAGGCTGCTTGCAGTGGGTGTGCCATCAGTAATCATGGGGCCCCGTACTACTAAACAAGGGCCCCCCAATACTAGCCAACTTAACACCTGGGCCTTCTGGTGGTGGGTCCTACCAACATATACAATGGGCACTGCCCAAATAAGCCAAACTCCACCCTGATCCATCTGGCTAGTCCCAAATTATGCCAAACTCAGCCCCATGCCCAACCCACTCATGGCAAACCCTCTCCCTATTGAGGCTGGTGAATCAAGCTTTTCCACCTTGGGGCACCCCTGGTTGGTTAACGAGGCAGCGTCAGTCATGTGGGGCATGCAGGTTTCACTCAGCAAGACAAACAATGATGTAAACAAGTGATCCGTATAAAGTCAATAGCACCCAATGAGAACTATTATTTGTATCATCAGCCTTCAGGGCATTTTCTAAGGATTCTCTTTTGCTTCTCCCCAGATATGAAACCCTAAGGAGCGGCCGAACACACTATGTGCCATGTAAGAAAGAGTCACTTGTTTGGGGGCATTTGTCTAATCACCTGCTTTATACTGTCGTTTAACTTTTATTGGCCGAGGAGGTATCAGCTGACCAGATTGGGAAGCCCGTCTATTTGTGGAGGCCAAGCACCCAATGATACGATCACACCATTAAAGGGCCAGAGAACCTTTATTATATCTGCATACAAGGATAACAGGGAGGGAAATATCATCCGGATCTTGGGGATTGTCCACCATAAAGAAGTGAAGGAACTCTACTGTTACTTCTGCTGTAATTCCAACACCAATGTGTACCCAACCAGGGCAGGAATTGATATCCATCAGGATCGGTTTGGGTTCCCTTATGGTCTGGCCGATATCATCTGCACAGAACCTCCGGACTGTAGAGCGGAATTTGTGTCGGTTCATTGGTCTCCTTCTGAAGTCGTCCACAATCTCACCAGCTTCAGAATCAGGAACAGGGATCCCGGCCAATTTACTGCCAACTTCACCGTCTGCTTCTCCGCCATGTTTGGGAATTACAGCAACGTCCTGCAGTTCGTCCAGACCATTGAAATGTATAAGATACTGGGCGCCCAAAAAGTCACGGTCTACCTGAACAACTGCAGCCGACAGATGGAGGAGGTCCTTCAGTACTACACCGAGGAAGGGACGATGGAGGTGATCCCCTGGCACATTCAGCGATATCTGAAGGTCTCTCATAATTGGCAATATCCCAACGATGGCACGGAAATTGGTTATTATGGACAATTATCGGCGCTAAATGACTGTTTGTACAGAAACATGTACTCTAGCAAGTTTGTTGTACTCAATGACCAGGATGAAATAATTCTGCCTTTCAAGCACCGGACTTGGGACACCATGATGGAAAGTCTTCAATGGGAAAACCCCAACGTGGGAATCTTCCTCTTTGAGAACCATATCTTCCCCCAAACTGTGGTTTCCGATGGGAATTTTACCAACACATCTACATGGAACGAGGTCCCGGGGTCCAACCTACTGCAGTATATACACCGGGAACCGGACAGACCCAATTACTTCAATGCCCGGAAAATGATCGTGGATCCGAGGGCAGTGATCCAAACATCTGTTCACTCTACCCTGAAACAGTACAAAAACTCTAAGTATGTCCCTCTAGAAACTGCCCTGGTTCATCACTGTAGAGGCCCCCTGCAGCCCCAGCTGCCCAGAGAGGCCTTAATTGAGGATAAAACTATATGGAGCTATAATGGTTCCTTAATTGTGAATGTGAACCGGACGCTTACACAGGTTTTAGAGAAGCTGTAATTAAACACCCGAAACTGCTGACTCTTACCGAGTGTGTGAGTGGTTCCCAAACTGTAAGGCTGCCCCCTTGAGGGGGAACTTGGAACAATGGCAAGGGAAGCTCAGAATGAAAGACATTAGGGTGGGATGTGGGGCAAATGCCTATTTGCTCTCCTAAATATTCTCGGAACTGTGGCTGAATGACCCAATAGTGTACCTGATGGCCATAGTGGAGGTTATATGTCATGCCTGTTGCTTGTAAGGAGGTGTTTTATGTTTTTTTTTTCCATAAAATAACCAATAGGAGGCAGCAGAAACCATTTACATAGGACGTTATTTCTTTACTTAACCAATAGGTGGCAGTATAGGCAGTAAAATAACTAGATGTAGTGACTATGAAGATTTTCATTCATCCAGGTCATGGTATATCTAGTATAAATAAATCTAAAGCAACTGGACTTGTTAAGTAATCACTGAAGACGTTCCACTACTCATCCGAGCAGCTTCTTCCGTTCAACTGACTGGTATGGCTATTGTGATTGGATTAGTGGAAGAGTACATACAGTATGCTGAGGACTTCCCATACCAGTCAGTTGAACTGAAGAAGCTGCTTAAATGAGTAGTAGAACGTCTTCAGTGATTACTTAACAAGTCCAGTTGCTTTAGATTTATTTATACTAGAAATAGATGTAGTATTTATCCCCAGCCACTAGAGGGCTAAAATTGTATAAAAGGGGAACAATGCCCAAGTTGAGGGTCTTTATAAGAGGGAACAGCCATGGACCAAGTTGGAGAAGGAGAAGATGATCAGACAGTGTGGACTAAGAGATCGCTCTTAGTACTAGTTGCCCCAGGCCATGTTGGAGACAGGAAGGAATTGTTTCCCCTCTGGGGCAAATTAGAGAGGCTTCAGATGGGGTTTTCACCTTCCTCTGGATCAACTGGCAGTTAGGCAGGTTATATATAGGCATTATGGTTGAACGTGATGGAGTAGATGATGTCTGAGATAGGTTAGTTTGCTTGGGCCTCCTAATGCCCCATTGAGGGGGGTAGTGGGAACAGTTTCCTGGTGGATCATCCCCCAGATAGGGACCCAAGCAGACAGGATAATGAGAGGGGTTGATTGGCTTTAGGCCAGATGTAAGACTGATCAGAATAGCAAAGAGACACCACAGGGAGTGTTGGATTGCCGAGACAGGTGGGGAAAGGGATCCCAAGACTGATGAGATAACCCAGCCTAGCTAAGGAGGAGTTTGTAGCCCATGTTTGTAGACCGTGTTGTAGGTTACAGGCCAATGTGGCAGCTGTAGGCAAACATACTTCCTGGGCCTATACTACACCTCAACTGGAGGCAGTTACAAGCCCCTGTGATGTTATGGAAGGAGGAATAGGAGCTCCTGGAACCCCCAAAGGAGCCAATGCCACCAGTTTGGGAAGCCAAACCCAATGACTCTGGAGATGAGAAAAGCTTGTTGGCCACCAGAGTAGCAGCCAACGCACCTACAATGGCCAGGGATAGTTCCATGGGGGCTACTCCTCACAGGATTAATCTCGTTTCTGGGTTCTACTTGAGGAGGCACCTCAATGTGAAAATCGGTTGTATCCAAGGTCCAAGTAGCTGGGGCTACTATATGCGCCTTAGTAGGTCTTCCATGAAGTAGAGACCTATCTGACCAAGTGGATACAACAGGGCATCCTCGCCTCCCTTAAGCAGGATGCTATTAGCCTTACCCAACCCGATCGGGGGGTCAGGCACCAGGGGCAAAAGGAGGTCCAAGATTCCACCCCAGATTAGTGGCAAGGGCGTGAGGTTCTTGGGACCTACAACAAGAGTGCCTGCAAACGCTGACCTGAGTGGTCACTCAGCAAGGACCTGCCAACTCAGGATCGGGGTATTCAGGAGAAGCCACGCCCCTTGTATTATGCCCCTCTGGAGCATACTGTACCTGCCAATGGTTTCATCAGATGATGTAATGATTTGTTTTTTGTTATTATGGAATTATTTTTATTAAAATAACCAATAGGCTACCTCAGAGGGGGCGGGGGCACCAAACCAGGGGCAGAATTATGGAGAATAAGAACTGGATAGCCAGTGTCTATATAAACCTGGTGGGGTCCCCACTGACCCAGACCTAATCCCCATTGAACCCCCACATACCTTCCAACATTTGAAAAGCAAAATGAGAGACAAACATTTTAGGCCACTCCCACTTTATGGCCATGCCCCCCCCCCACAGGCCCATTTTACAAAACCACACCTGTAAAGCATAAGATACACAAAGCGCACAAGAAGACAGACAAGGTGGCCCCAATCATATTATGACATATTGTGGCCCTAAGGATTTCATTATGCACTGTGACACCTGTATATCATTACAGACTAAAACATTGGCAGCCAGGTGTTATGTTTTGCATTTGTGCCAGAGCAGGGACCCCCTAAAACATTGCTGGTCCTCCCCCAATGTCTCCATACTATGGGCCGCTCCCCACTGCAGTATCCTCCCCAACATCCTTAAGCTCCCCCCAGCATCCACCCAGCATCCTCCAGCTCCCCCAGCATCCACCCAACATCCTCCAGCTCCCCCCAGCATCCACCCAACATCCTCCAGCTCCCCCCAGCATCCACCCAGCATCCTCCAGCTCCCCCCAGCATCCACCCAACATTCTCCAGCATCCACCCAACATCCTCCAGCTCCCCCCAGCATCCACCCAGTATCCTCCAGCTCCCCCCAGAATCCACCCAACATCCTCCAGCTCCCCCCAGCATCCACCCAACATCCTCCAGCTCCCCCCAGCATCCACCCAACATCCTCTAGCTCCCCCCAGCATCCACACAACATCCTCCAGCTCCCTCCAGCATCCACCCAACATCCTCCAGCTCTCCCCAGCATCCACTCAACATCCTCCAGCTCCCCCCAGCATCCACCCAACATCCTCCAGCTCCCCCCAGCATCCACCCAACATCCTCCAGCTCCCCCCAGCATCCACCCAACATCCTCCAGCTCCCACCGCATCCTCCCCAACATCCTCCAGCTCTCCCCAGCATCCACCCAACATCCTCCAGCTCCCCCCAGCATCCACCCAACATCCTCCAGCTCCCCTCAGCATCCACCCAACATCCTCTAGCTCCCCCCAGCATCCACCCAACATCCTCCAGCTCTCCCAGCATCCACCCAACATCCTCCAGCTCCCCCCAGCATCCACCCAACATCCTCCAGCTCCCCCCAGCATCCACCCAGCATCCTCCAGCTCTCCCCAGCATCCACTCAACATCCTCCAGCTCCCCCCAGCATCCACCCAATATCCTCCAGCTCTCCCCAGCATCCACTCAACATCCTCCAGCTCCCCCAGCATCCACCCAACATCCTCCAGCTCCCCCGGGACCCCCCCAACATCCTCCAGCTCCCCCCAGCATCCACCCAACATCCTCCAGCTCCCCCACATCCTCCCCAACATCCTCCAGCTCCCCCCGCATCCTCCCCAACATCCTCCAGCTCCCCCCAGCATCCACCCAACATCCTCCAGCTCCCCCAGCATCCACCCAACATCCTCCAGCTCCCCCCAGCATCCTCCAGCTCCGCCCAGCATCCACCCAAGATCCTCCAGCTCCCCCCAGCATCCACCCAACATCCTCCAGCACCCCCCGCATCCTCCCCAACATCTTCCAGCTCCCCCAGCATCCAACCAACATCCTCCAGCTCCCCCAGCATCCTCCCCAACATCCTTCAGCTCCCCCCAGCGTCCTCCCCAACATCCTTCAGCTCCCCCCAGCATCCTCCCCATTATCCTTCAGCTCCCCCCAGCATCCTCCCCAACATCCTCCAGCTCCCCCCAGCATCCTACCCAACATCTTCCAGCTCCCCCAGCATCCAACCAACATCCTCCAGCTCCCCCCAGCATCCACCCAACATCCTCCAGCTCCCCCAGCATCCTCCCCAACATCCTTCAGCTCCCCCCTGCGTCCTCCCCAACATCCTTCAGCTCCCCCCAGCATCCTCCCCAACATCCTTCAGCTCCCCCCAGCATCCTCCCCAACATCCTCCAGCTCTCCCCAGCATCCAACCAACATCCTCCAGCTCCCCCCAGCATCCACCCAACATCCTCCAGGTCCACCCAGCATCCCCCCAACATCCTCCAGCTCCCCCCAGCATCCACCCAACATCCTCCAGCTCCCCCAGCATCCTCCCCAACATCCTCCAGCTCCCCCCGCATCCTCCCCAACATCCTCCAGCTCCCCCCAGCATCCACCCAACATCCTCCAGCTCTCCCCAGCATCCACCCAACATCCTCCAGCTCCCCCCAGCATCCTCCAGCTCCGCCCAGCATCCACCCAACATCCTCCAGCTCCCCCAGCATCCACCCAACATCCTCCAGCTCCCCCCGCATCCTCCCCAACATCTTCCAGCTCCACCAGCATCACACCAACATCCTCCAGCTCCCCCAGCATCCTCCCCAACATCCTTCAGCTCCCCCCAGCGTCCTCCCCAACATCCTTCAGCTCCCCCCAGCATCCTCCCAACATCCTTCAGCTCCCCCAGCGTCCTCCCCAACATCCTCTAGCTCCCCCCAGCATCCTACCCAACATCTTCCAGCTCCCCCCAGCATCCAACCAACATCCTCCAGCTCCCCCCAGCATCCACTTAACATCCTCCAGCTCCCCCAGCATCCTCCCCAACATCCTTCAGCTCCCCCCTGTGTCCTCCCCAACATCCTTCAGCTCCCCAGCATCCTCCCCAACATCCTTTAGCTCCCCCCAGCATCCTCCCCAACATCTTCCAGCTCCCCCAGCATCCAACCAACATCCTACAGCTCCCCCCAGCATCCACCCAACATCCTCTAGCTCCCCCCAGCATCCTACCCAACATCTTCCAGCTCCCCCCAGCATCCAACCAACATCCTCCAGCTCCCCCCAGCATCCACCCAACATCCTCCAGGTCCCCCCAGCATCCACCCAACATCCTCCAGGTCCCCCCAGCATCCAACCAACATCCTTCAGCTCCCCCAGCATCCACCCAAAATCCTCCAGCTCCCCCCGCATCCTCCCCAACATCTTCCAGCTCCACCAGCATCACACCAACATCCTCCAGCTCCCCCAGCATCCTCCCCAACATCCTTCAGCTCCCCCCAGCATCCTCCCCAACATCCTTCAGCTCCCCCCAGCATCCTCCCCAACATCCTTCAGCTCCCCCCAGCGTCCTCCCCAACATCCTCTAGCTCCCCCCAGCATCCTACCCAACATCTTCCAGCTCCCCCCAGCATCCAACCAACATCCTCCAGCTCCCCCCAGCATCCACTTAACATCCTCCAGCTCCCCCAGCATCCTCCCCAACATCCTTCAGCTCCCCCCTGTGTCCTCCCCAACATCCTTCAGCTCCCCCAGCATCCTCCCCAACATCCTTTAGCTCCCCCCAGCATCCTCCCCAACATCTTCCAGCTCCCCCAGCATCCAACCAACATCCTACAGCTCCCCCCAGCATCCACCCAACATCCTCTAGCTCCCCCCAGCATCCTACCCAACATCTTCCAGCTCCCCCCAGCATCCAACCAACATCCTCCAGCTCCCCCCAGCATCCACCCAACATCCTCCAGCTCCCCCAGCATCCTCCCCAACATCCTTCAGCTCCCCCCTGCGTCCTCCCCAACATCCTTCAGCTCCCCCCAGCATCCTCCCCAACATCCTTTAGCTCCCCCCAGCATCCTCCCCAACATCCTCCAGCTCCCCCAGCATCCCCCCAACATCTTCCAGCTCCCCCCAGCATCCAACCAACATCCTCCAGCTCCCCCCAGCATCCACCCAACATCCTCCAGGTCCCCCCAGCATCCAACCAACATCCTCCAGCTCCCCCCAGCATTCACCCAACATCCTCCAGCTCCCCCAGCATCCACCCAACATCCTCCAGGTCCCCCAGCATCCAACCAACATCCTCCAGCTCCCCCCAGCATCCACCCAAAATCCTCCAGCTCCCCCCAGCATCCACCCAACATCCTCCAGCTCCCCCAGCATCCACCCAACATCCTCCAGCTCCCCCAGCATCCATCCAACATCCTCCAGGTCCCCCAGCATCCACCCAACATCCTCCAGCTCCCCCCAGCATCCACCCAGCATCCTCCAGCTCCCCCCAGCATCCACCCAACATCCTCCAGCTCCCCCAGCATCCTCCCCAACATCCTTCAGCTCCCCCCTGCGTCCTCCCCAACATCCTTCAGCTCCCCCAGCATCCTACCCAACATCTTCCAGCTCCCCCCAGCATCCAACCAACATCCTCCAGCTCCCCCCAGCATCCACCCAACATCCTCCAGCTCCCCCAGCATCCTCCCCAACATCCTTCAGCTCCCCCCTGCGTCCTCCCCAACATCCTTCAGCTCCCCCAGCATCCTCCCCAACATCCTTTAGCTCCCCCCAGCATCCTCCCCAACATCCTCCAGCTCCCCCAGCATCCTACCCAACATCTTCCAGCTCCCCCCAGCATCCAACCAACATCCTCCAGCTCCCCCCAGCATCCACCCAACATCCTCCAGGTCCCCCCAGCATCCAACCAACATCCTCCAGCTCCCCCCAGCATCCACCCAACATCCTCCAGCTCCCCCCAGCATCCACCCAACATCCTCCAGGTCCCCCCAGCATCCAACCAACATCCTCCAGCTCCCCCCAGCATCCACCCAACATCCTCCAGCTCCCCCAGCATCCTCCCCAACATCCTTCAGCTCCCCCCAGCATCCTCCCCAACATCCTTCAGCTCCCCCCAGCGTCCTCCCCAACATCCTCTAGCTCCCCCCAGCATCCTACCCAACATCTTCCAGCTCCCCCCAGCATCCAACCAACATCCTCCAGCTCCCCCCAGCATCCACTTAACATCCTCCAGCTCCCCCAGCATCCTCCCCAACATCCTTCAGCTCCCCCCTGTGTCCTCCCCAACATCCTTCAGCTCCCCCAGCATCCTCCCCAACATCCTTTAGCTCCCCCCAGCATCCTCCCCAACATCTTCCAGCTCCCCCAGCATCCAACCAACATCCTACAGCTCCCCCCAGCATCCACCCAACATCCTCTAGCTCCCCCAGCATCCTACCCAACATCTTCCAGCTCCCCCCAGCATCCAACCAACATCCTCCAGCTCCCCCCAGCATCCACCCAACATCCTCCAGCTCCCCCAGCATCCTCCCCAACATCCTTCAGCTCCCCCCTGCGTCCTCCCCAACATCCTTCAGCTCCCCCCAGCATCCTCCCCAACATCCTTTAGCTCCCCCCAGCATCCTCCCCAACATCCTCCAGCTCCCCCAGCATCCCCCCAACATCTTCCAGCTCCCCCCAGCATCCAACCAACATCCTCCAGCTCCCCCCAGCATCCACCCAACATCCTCCAGGTCCCCCCAGCATCCAACCAACATCCTCCAGCTCCCCCCAGCATTCACCCAACATCCTCCAGCTCCCCCCAGCATCCACCCAACATCCTCCAGGTCCCCCCAGCATCCAACCAACATCCTCCAGCTCCCCCCAGCATCCACCCAAAATCCTCCAGCTCCCCCCAGCATCCACCCAACATCCTCCAGCTCCCCCAGCATCCACCCAACATCCTCCAGCTCCCCCCAGCATCCATCCAACATCCTCCAGGTCCCCCCAGCATCCACCCAACATCCTCCAGCTCCCCCCAGCATCCACCCAGCATCCTCCAGCTCCCCCAGCATCCACCCAACATCCTCCAGCTCCCCCAGCATCCTCCCCAACATCCTTCAGCTCCCCCCTGCGTCCTCCCCAACATCCTTCAGCTCCCCCAGCATCCTACCCAACATCTTCCAGCTCCCCCCAGCATCCAACCAACATCCTCCAGCTCCCCCCAGCATCCACCCAACATCCTCCAGCTCCCCCAGCATCCTCCCCAACATCCTTCAGCTCCCCCCTGCGTCCTCCCCAACATCCTTCAGCTCCCCCCAGCATCCTCCCCAACATCCTTTAGCTCCCCCCAGCATCCTCCCCAACATCCTCCAGCTCCCCCAGCATCCTACCCAACATCTTCCAGCTCCCCCCAGCATCCAACCAACATCCTCCAGCTCCCCCCAGCATCCACCCAACATCCTCCAGGTCCCCCCAGCATCCAACCAACATCCTCCAGCTCCCCCCAGCATCCACCCAACATCCTCCAGCTCCCCCCAGCATCCACCCAACATCCTCCAGGTCCCCCCAGCATCCAACCAACATCCTCCAGCTCCCCCCAGCATCCACCCAACATCCTCCAGCTCCCCCAGCATCCTCCCCAACATCCTTCAGCTCCCCCCAGCATCCTCCCCAACATCCTTCAGCTCCCCCAGCGTCCTCCCCAACATCCTCTAGCTCCCCCCAGCATCCTACCCAACATCTTCCAGCTCCCCCCAGCATCCAACCAACATCCTCCAGCTCCCCCCAGCATCCACTTAACATCCTCCAGCTCCCCCAGCATCCTCCCCAACATCCTTCAGCTCCCCCCTGTGTCCTCCCCAACATCCTTCAGCTCCCCCAGCATCCTCCCCAACATCCTTTAGCTCCCCCCAGCATCCTCCCCAACATCTTCCAGCTCCCCCAGCATCCAACCAACATCCTACAGCTCCCCCCAGCATCCACCCAACATCCTCTAGCTCCCCCCAGCATCCTACCCAACATCTTCCAGCTCCCCCCAGCATCCAACCAACATCCTCCAGCTCCCCCCAGCATCCACCCAACATCCTCCAGCTCCCCCAGCATCCTCCCCAACATCCTTCAGCTCCCCCCTGCGTCCTCCCCAACATCCTTCAGCTCCCCCCAGCATCCTCCCCAACATCCTTTAGCTCCCCCCAGCATCCTCCCCAACATCCTCCAGCTCCCCCAGCATCCCCCCAACATCTTCCAGCTCCCCCCAGCATCCAACCAACATCCTCCAGCTCCCCCCAGCATCCACCCAACATCCTCCAGGTCCCCCCAGCATCCAACCAACATCCTCCAGCTCCCCCCAGCATTCACCCAACATCCTCCAGCTCCCCCCAGCATCCACCCAACATCCTCCAGGTCCCCCCAGCATCCAACCAACATCCTCCAGCTCCCCCCAGCATCCACCCAAAATCCTCCAGCTCCCCCCAGCATCCACCCAACATCCTCCAGCTCCCCCAGCATCCACCCAACATCCTCCAGCTCCCCCCAGCATCCATCCAACATCCTCCAGGTCCCCCCAGCATCCACCCAACATCCTCCAGCTCCCCCCAGCATCCACCCAGCATCCTCCAGCTCCCCCCAGCATCCACCCAACATCCTCCAGCTCCCCCAGCATCCTCCCCAACATCCTTCAGCTCCCCCCTGCGTCCTCCCCAACATCCTTCAGCTCCCCCAGCATCCTACCCAACATCTTCCAGCTCCCCCCAGCATCCAACCAACATCCTCCAGCTCCCCCCAGCATCCACCCAACATCCTCCAGCTCCCCCAGCATCCTCCCCAACATCCTTCAGCTCCCCCCTGCGTCCTCCCCAACATCCTTCAGCTCCCCCCAGCATCCTCCCCAACATCCTTTAGCTCCCCCCAGCATCCTCCCCAACATCCTCCAGCTCCCCCAGCATCCTACCCAACATCTTCCAGCTCCCCCCAGCATCCAACCAACATCCTCCAGCTCCCCCCAGCATCCACCCAACATCCTCCAGGTCCCCCCAGCATCCAACCAACATCCTCCAGCTCCCCCCAGCATCCACCCAACATCCTCCAGCTCCCCCCAGCATCCACCCAACATCCTCCAGGTCCCCCCAGCATCCAACCAACATCCTCCAGCTCCCCCCAGCATCCACCCAACATCCTCCAGCTCCCCCAGCATCCACCCAACATCCTCCAGCTCCCCCTAGCATCCATCCAACATCCTCCAGGTCCCCCCAGCATCCACCCAACATCCTCCAGCTCCCCCCAGCATCCACCCAACATCCTTCAGCTCCCCCCAGGATCCACCCCAACATCCTCCAACTGCCCCTTTACTTTCCTCCAGTGTCCTCCCCAGCGTGCTTTCTGTGGCTCCCCCTGCTCCCACCACCACACGCCCGCTTCTTCCGGCTGCACCCCCGGCTCTTCTTCTCCTCCCCGTGATGTCACATGCTCGTCTCTTGTTAGCGCTGCAGCTTCTGCACCGCGAATCCCTAAATGTTAGAACTGAAGTGAGCGGCGCAGAAGCTGCGGTGCTAACAAGAGACGTGCGTGTGACGTCATAGGAGAATTTAAGAAAGTGGGACAGATCCGCCGCTATCCGGGACTGCGGGACAGGGTGGCAAAATCGGGACTGTTCCGCGTAAAGCGAGACAGTTGGGAGGTATGCCCCCATTGCCCCTGATTGTGCATGGGGGGGGCCCTAGAGGGAGTGAGGGGGTCCCTAGGGTAGCAGCCTTGGGGGGCCTTGTACACCCCAGTCCAACCCTGGACAGAGGGGTGGGGGCAGCACAAAACGACAAATGGAAGAGCAAAGATGGTGTGCATGTGATCTGTCACTAGAGGGCACCATATCTCCTTGGCGTATATTCTCCAAATATAAGAGATTAAAGGGCAAGGAAAGAGTCACTGGAGGGAGGCAATTTGTTGGGCGCCCCCCAGTGACTCTTATCCTTTTAGCAGCACTGGTTTTGTTTCTTGGAAGTTTGTCCTGCAACCAAAGATCTGCAGCAAGGCTTTGTGTGTGGGAATAGCAACACTGAGACAGGGGAGGGAATGTTCTGGGCCCACAATAAGCTGTACCCCCATACTGTACTGTCTAAGGGAAACACTATGGCACCCCCTACCCATATGTATAAATACAAATATACAGAGAAGGAATGTTCTGGGCACACAATAAGCTGTACCCCCATACTGTACTGTCTAAGGGAAACACTATGACACCCCCTACCCATATGTATAAATACAAATATACAGAGAAGGAATGTTCTGGGCACACAATAAGCTGTACCCCCATACTGTACTGTCTAAGGGAAACACTATGGCACCCCCTACCCATATGTATAAATACAAATATACAGAGAGGGAATGTTCTGGGCACACAATAAGCTGTACCCCCATACTGTACTGTCTAAGGGAAACACTATGGCACCCCCTACCCATATGTATAAATACAAATATACAGAGAAGGAATGTTCTGGGCACACAATAAGCTGTACCCCCATACTGTACTGTCTAAGGGAAACACTATGGCACCCCCTACCCATATGTATAAATACAAATATACAGAGAGGGAATGTTCTGGGCACACAATAAGCTGTACCCCCATACTGTACTGTCTAAGGGAAACACTATGGCACCCCCTACCCATATGTATAAATACAAATATACAGAGAAGGAATGTTCTGGGCACACAATAAGCTGTACCCCCATACTGTACTGTCTAAGGGAAACACTATGGCACCCCCTACCCATATGTATAAATACAAATATACAGAGAAGGAATGTTCTGGGCACACAATAAGCTGTACCCCCATACTGTACTGTCTAAGGGAAACACTATGGCACCCCCTACCCATATGTATAAATACAAATATACAGAGAGGGAATGTTCTGGCACAAAATAAGCTGTACCCCCATACTGTACTGTCTAAGGGAAACACTATGGCACCTCCCTCCCATATGTATAAATACAAATATACAGAGAAGGAATGTTCTGGGCACACAATAAGCTGTACCCCCATACTGTACTGTCTAAGGGAAACACTATGGCACCCCCTACCCATATGTATAAATACAAATATACAGAGAGGGAATGTTCTGGGCCCACAATAAGCTGTACCCCCATACTGTACTGTCTAAGGGAAACACTATGGCACCCCCTACCCATATGTATAAATACAAATATACAGAGAAGGAATGTTCTGGGCACACAATAAGCTGTACCCCCATACTGTACTGTCTAAGGGAAACACTATGGCACCCCCTACCCATATGTATAAATACAAATATACAGAGAAGGAATGTTCTGGGCACACAATAAGCTGTACCCCCATACTGTACTGTCTAAGGGAAACACTATGGCACCCCCTACCCATATGTATAAATACAAATATACAGAGAGGGAATGTTCTGGGCCCACAATAAGCTGTACCCCCATACTGTACTGTCTAAGGGAAACACTATGGCACCCCTACCCATATGTATAAATACAAATATACAGAGAAGGAATGTTCTGGGCACACAATAAGCTGTACCCCCATACTGTACTGTCTAAGGGAAACACTATGGCACCTCCCTCCCATATGTATAAATACAAATATACAGAGAAGGAATGTTCTGGGCACACAATAAGCTGTACCCCCATACTGTACTGTCTAAGGGAAACACTATGGCACCTCCCTCCCATATGTATAAATACAAATATACAGAGAAGGAATGTTCTGGGCACACAATAAGCTGTACCCCCATACTGTACTGTCTAAGGGAAACACTATGGCACCTCCTACCCATATGTATAAATACAAATATACAGAGAAGGAATGTTCTGGGCACACAATAAGCTGTACCCCCATACTGTACTGTCTAAGGGAAACACTATGGCACCCCCTACCCATATGTTTATGAATAGGAGAGGGACTAAACAGAAAAGAAAGTTACAAAAAGTAACAACAACAACTAGAAAGGGAAGTTTGAGAATAAACTTCATGTTGGGTTGAAAAACAGGAAGTCACTGAATTAAATCTGATCTGTTTTTGACTCTATTTTTGAACTGCGGCCCCCCCCAGTGACCAACTTTGGAAAGTTTGGGGACATAAAAACTTCAGCATTTTACAATTCACCATTGAAAGTAAATGGGTGAAATGTGATTGGCTGTTGTGGCTCCGCCCACTTGTTCCAACCCTGAATACGTAGTCAGCCAGTGACTGACTGTGCAAAGTTTGGGCACCTTGGCATCAAACCAATAAAATTCAATAGGTGGAATCTGATTGGCTGTTGGTGGCTCCGCCCACTTTTCTAAACTAAAACCACAGTCCCCTCGTGACCACATGCAAGTTGGAGTAATACCCTCCCCCTCCCCCCCAGCAGCCGATCAGCAGAACAATGGGAAGGGAGCAAGATAGCAGCTCCCAGTAGGTATCAGAATAGCACTCAATAGTAAGAAATCCAAGTCCGGCTTGGGACTCCTCCAGTTACATGGGAGTAGGAGAAACAATAGGTTAGCTGAAAGCAGTTCTAATGTGTAGCGCTGGCTGAAAGCTCAGCCTCAGGCACACTTTACTGCTGCGCTGCAAGTTGGAGTGATATCCCCCCCCCCTCACCCCCAGCAGCCGATCAGCAGAACAATGGGAAGGGAGCAAGATAGCAGCTCCCAGTAGGTATCAGAATAGCACTCAATAGTAACAAATCCAAGTCCGGCTTGGGACTCCTCCAGTTACATGGGAGTAGGAGAAACAATAGGTAGAAGAGGAAGATTCACGACTATCAGGAATAGAGAAAGAAGTTCCTAAGTCTGAGAAGCCCCTGAGCTAAATGCATTGTGCTCCTTGTATAACAATGGTGTGTGAGAGAGAAACATTCCCAATGGGAAACCCTGTTGTAGATTCTAGTAGAGTAGAATAAAATACGACTAAAGCTGGGGTTGCCATCTCTCCTGTCTGGGAACTCCGGGCAGGGATGCAGGGCTTGATGTCATGGGGGTGGGGCATGGCATCACAGGGGCGGGCTGTGCCATCATGGGGGTGGGGCTATGCAGTGACAATAGCTGATTGGCCAGTCGCCACATCAAAATCCTTCCGGTTTTCCAAATTGCATTTATTATTTGTAGTTTTCTTTAGTTATTTCACTTTTTGTTCAGCAGTTTGAAGTTTCAGCAGCTATCTGGTCGCTAGGGTTCAAATGACCCTAGCAACCAGGGGGTGGTTTGAATGAGAATCGGATATATGAATAGGGGAGGGGCTGAATAGAAAGATAAGGAATAAAAAGTAACAATAACAATAAAACTGGAGCCTCACAGAGCAATAGGGTTTGGCTGCCGGGGTCAGTTATCCTGTTGCTAGGGCTCCAATGACCTTAGCAACCAGGCAGTGGTTTGGATGAGAGGCTGGTATATGAATAGGGGAGGGGCTGAATAGAAAGATAAGGAATAAAAAGTAACAATAACAATAAAACTGGAGCCTCACAGAGCAATAGGGTTGGCTGCCGGGGTCAGTTATCCTGTTGCTAGGGCTCCAATTACCTTAGCAACCAGGGAGTGGTTTGGATGAGAGACTGGTATATGAATAGGGGAGGGGCTGGATAGAAAGATAAGGAATAAAAAGTAACAATAACAATAAAACTGGAGCCTCACAGAGCAATAGGATTTGGCTGCCGACCAATTGCAAAGTTGCTTAGAATTGGCCATTGTATAACATACTAAAGGTTAAGTGAAAGGCGCAGCCAGTATTATACATACAGTATTTAGGCAGGGAGTACATAGCAACCAATAAGCAGCCCGGACAGTGAGTAATATCTGCAACCAGGTGTAACAACTGGAACAACTCACTCACACGTGTCCCCCTCAGGTTCCCATACACTGGGGGGGCCGATATACTCGGAGTTATTTATGCACCATTTGCTCACCCGGGGTGGAACTGCTCATACCAAGTCCTGGCTGATAGAGATGCAGGATCGGAGGCAGAAGCCCATAAACAACACCCCCCCCCCCATAGCAGGGAGTGGCCGGCACGGCAGGTAAGTGGCTCCGTTAGTAGCAATCGCATTGGATCCTATTCCTCTCTCTGCTTCTGGGGTACAGAGGTACAGCGTGATACAGAGTGACCTATTCTTAGCAAGTTTTCCATTGGTCTTCGTTTTTTATTTGTTATAGTTTTTGAATTATTTGCCTTCTTCTTCCGACTCTTTGCAGCTTTCAAATGGGGGTCACTGACCCCGGCAGCCAAACCCTATTGCTCTGTGAGGCTCCAGTTTTATTGTTATTGTTACTTTTTATTCCTTATCTTTCTATTCAGCCCCTCCCCCTATTCATATTCCAGCCTCTCATTCAAACCCCTCCGTGGTTGCTAAGGTAATTGGAGCCCTAGCAACAGGATAACTGACCCCGGCAGCCAAACCCTATTGCTCTGTGAGGCTCCAGTTTTATTGTTATTGTTACTTTTTATTCCTTATCTTTCTATTCAGCCCCTCCCCCTATTCATATTCCAGCCTCTCATTCAAACCCCTCCGTGGTTGCTAAGGTAATTGGAGCCCTAGCAACAGGATAACTGACCCCGGCAGCCAAACCCTATTGCTCTGTGAGGCTCCAGTTTTATTGTTATTGTTACTTTTTATTCCTTATCTTTCTATTCAGCCCCTCCCCTATTCATATACCAGTCTCTCAATCAAACCACTCCCTGGTTGCTAAGGTGATTGGAGCCCTAGACCCTGTCTCCCGGTGTCCCAGTCTGACCCTGTCTCCCGGTGTCCCAGTCTGACCCTGTCTCCCGGTGTCCCAGTGGCCCAGTCTGACCCTGTCTCCCGGTGTCCCGGTGTCCCAGTCTGACCCTTTCTCCCGGTGTCCCAGTGGCCCAGTCTGACCCTGTCTCCCGGTGTCCCAGTGGCCCAGTCTGACCCTGTCTCCCGGTGTCCCAGTGGCCCAGACCGACCCTGTCTCTCGGTGTCCCAGTGGCCCAGTCCGACCCTGTCTCCCGGTGTCCCAGTCCGACCCTGTCTCCTGGTGTCCCAGTGGCCCAGACCGACCCTGTCTCCAGGTGTCCCAGTGGCCCAGACCGACCCTGTCTCCAGGTGTCCCAGTGGCCCAGACCGACCCTGTCTCCCGGTGTCCCAGTCTGACCCTGTCTCCCGGTGTCCCAGTCTGACCCTGTCTCCCGGTGTCCCAGTCTGACCCTGTCTCCCGGTGTCCCAGTGGCCCAGTCTGACCCTGTCTCCCGGTGTCCCGGTGTCCCAGTCTGACCCTGTCTCCCGGTGTCCCAGTGGCCCAGTCTGACCCTGTCTCCCGGTGTCCCAGTGGCCCAGTCCGACCCTGTCTCCCGGTGTCCCAGTCTGACCCTGTCTCCCGGTGTCCCAGTGGCCCAGTCTGACCCTGTCTCCCGGTGTCCCAGTGGCCCAGTCTGACCCTGTTTCCCGGTGTCCCAGTGGCCCAGTCTGACCCTGTCTCCCGGTGTCCCAGTGGCCCAGTCTGACCCTGTCTCCCGGTGTCCCGGTGTCCCAGTCTGACCCTTTCTCCCGGTGTCCCAGTGGCCCAGTCTGACCCTGTCTCCCGGTGTCCCAGTGGTCCAGTCTGACCCTGTCTCCCGGTGTCCCAGTGGCCCAGACCGACCCTGTCTCTCGGTGTCCCAGTGGCCCAGTCCGACCCTGTCTCCCGGTGTCCCAGTCCGACCCTGTCTCCTGGTGTCCCAGTGGCCCAGACCGACCCTGTCTCCCAGTGGCCCAGACCGACCCTGTCTCCAGGTGTCCCAGTGGCCCAGACCGACCCTGTCTCACGGTGTCCCAGTCCAACCCTGTCTCCCGGTGTCCCAGTCTGACCCTGTCTCCCGGTGTCCCAGTGGCCCAGTCCGACCCTGTCTCCAGGTGTCCCAGTGGCCCAGACCGACCCTGTCTCCAGGTGTCCCAGTGGCCCAGACCGACCCTGTCTCACGGTGTCCCAGTCCAACCCTGTCTCCCGGTGTCCCAGTCTGACCCTGTCTCCCGGTGTCCCAGTGGCCCAGACCGACCCTGTCTCCAGGTGTCCCAGTGGCCCAGACCGACCCTGTCTCCAGGTGTCCCAGTGGCCCAGACCGACCCTGTCTCCCGGTGTCCCAGTCTGACCCTGTCTCCCGGTGTCCCAGTCTGACCCTGTCTCCCGGTGTCCCAGTCTGACCCTGTCTCCCGGTGTCCCAGTGGCCCAGTCTGACCCTGTCTCCCGGTGTCCCGGTGTCCCAGTCTGACCCTGTCTCCCGGTGTCCCAGTGGCCCAGTCTGACCCTGTCTCCCGGTGTCCCAGTGGCCCAGTCCGACCCTGTCTCCCGGTGTCCCAGTCTGACCCTGTCTCCCGGTGTCCCAGTGGCCCAGTCTGACCCTGTCTCCCGGTGTCCCAGTGGCCCAGTCTGACCCTGTTTCCCGGTGTCCCAGTGGCCCAGTCTGACCCTGTCTCCCGGTGTCCCAGTGGCCCAGTCTGACCCTGTCTCCCGGTGTCCCGGTGTCCCAGTCTGACCCTTTCTCCCGGTGTCCCAGTGGCCCAGTCTGACCCTGTCTCCCGGTGTCCCAGTGGTCCAGTCTGACCCTGTCTCCCGGTGTCCCAGTGGCCCAGACCGACCCTGTCTCTCGGTGTCCCAGTGGCCCAGTCCGACCCTGTCTCCCGGTGTCCCAGTCCGACCCTGTCTCCTGGTGTCCCAGTGGCCCAGACCGACCCTGTCTCCCAGTGGCCCAGACCGACCCTGTCTCCAGGTGTCCCAGTGGCCCAGACCGACCCTGTCTCACGGTGTCCCAGTCCAACCCTGTCTCCCGGTGTCCCAGTCTGACCCTGTCTCCCGGTGTCCCAGTGGCCCAGTCCGACCCTGTCTCCAGGTGTCCCAGTGGCCCAGTCCGACCCTGTCTCCCGGTGTCCCAGTGGCCCAGTCCGACCCTGTCTCCCGGTGTCCCAGTCCGACCCTGTCTCCTGGTGTCCCAGTGGCCCAGACCGACCCTGTCTCCCAGTGGCCCAGACCGACCCTGTCTCCAGGTGTCCCAGTGGCCCAGACCGACCCTGTCTCACGGTGTCCCAGTCCAACCCTGTCTCCCGGTGTCCCAGTCTGACCCTGTCTCCCGGTGTCCCAGTGGCCCAGTCCGACCCTGTCTCCAGGTGTCCCAGTGGCCCAGTCTGACCCTGTCTCCCGGTGTCCCAGTGGCCCAGTCTGACCCTGTCTCCCGGTGTCCCAGTGGCCCAGTCTGACCCTGTCTCCCGGTGTCCCAGTGGCCCAGACCGACCCTGTCTCCCGGTGTCCCAGTGGCCCAGTCCGACCCTGTCTCCCGGTGTCCCAGTCCGACCCTGTCTCCTGGTGTCCCAGTGGCCCAGACCGACCCTGTCTCCAGGTGTCCCAGTGGCCCAGACCGACCCTGTCTCCAGGTGTCCCAGTGGCCCAGACCGACCCTGTCTCCCGGTGTCCCAGTCTGACCCTGTCTCCCGGTGTCCCAGTCTGACCCTGTCTCCCGGTGTCCCAGTCTGACCCTGTCTCCCGGTGTCCCAGTGGCCCAGTCTGACCCTGTCTCCCGGTGTCCCGGTGTCCCAGTCTGACCCTGTCTCCCGGTGTCCCAGTGGCCCAGTCTGACCCTGTCTCCCGGTGTCCCAGTGGCCCAGTCCGACCCTGTCTCCCGGTGTCCCAGTCTGACCCTGTCTCCCGGTGTCCCAGTGGCCCAGTCTGACCCTGTCTCCCGGTGTCCCAGTGGCCCAGTCTGACCCTGTTTCCCGGTGTCCCAGTGGCCCAGTCTGACCCTGTCTCCCGGTGTCCCAGTGGCCCAGTCTGACCCTGTCTCCCGGTGTCCCGGTGTCCCAGTCTGACCCTTTCTCCCGGTGTCCCAGTGGCCCAGTCTGACCCTGTCTCCCGGTGTCCCAGTGGTCCAGTCTGACCCTGTCTCCCGGTGTCCCAGTGGCCCAGACCGACCCTGTCTCTCGGTGTCCCAGTGGCCCAGTCCGACCCTGTCTCCCGGTGTCCCAGTCCGACCCTGTCTCCTGGTGTCCCAGTGGCCCAGACCGACCCTGTCTCCCAGTGGCCCAGACCGACCCTGTCTCCAGGTGTCCCAGTGGCCCAGACCGACCCTGTCTCACGGTGTCCCAGTCCAACCCTGTCTCCCGGTGTCCCAGTCTGACCCTGTCTCCCGGTGTCCCAGTGGCCCAGTCCGACCCTGTCTCTCGGTGGCCCAGTGGCCCAGTCTGACCCTGTCTCCCGGTGTCCCCGTGGCCCAGTCCGACCCTGTCTCCCGGTGTCCCAGTGGCCCAGTCCGACCCTGTCTCCCGGTGTCCCAGTGGCCCAGTCCAACCCTGTCTCCCGGTGTCCTAGTGGCCCAGACCGACCCTGTCTCTTGGTGTCCCAGTGGCCCAGTCCAACCCTGTCTCCCGGTGTCCCAGTGGCCCAGTCCGACCCTGTCTCCCGGTGTCCCAGTGGCCCAGTTGACGGACAGACACCAGGGACAAGTATGCCTCACAGTAATGCTCTGTGAACATAGACATGGGTTACCATGGAGACAGCGGGGACGCACGCGCCTGACAGTAGCTATGGGATGCGTATCTGTTGCTAGGGAGACGGTGGGGACGCGTGTGGCTCGTTTCAACATAGACTCGCTAAATGTGAGTCTGTTAGAGACACAGAGGGAGCGCCCATTACCGAGAGTCTGTGAGTATTTTACAAGAGGAATGCGTTGGCCTTCAGCCGTCTTAGTGGACGAGGAGGGGCATGACCGTCGCATTATACAGATAGCATAGAACGGGTTTTTTTATTGGTTCAAGACGTTCCCTACTCATGACATGGCATTTTTCTATTGGTATTTAGTGACATGCTTCTTTCTGTTTGGTACTGAAAGTAACTGAGGTATAAATGTGTACATGAGACCACTGAATAGCATGAGCAGTAGATCTCTACTTTGGAGTATCAGTGGATGGTATAGACAGTATTAGTCATTGTTGGTATTCTGATACATTGAAAAAAGACTTCTCTAGAGACCATTGTCTTGCTGAGTGAGGAGAATGCTTCTTAAACTAATCAAGGCAACAAGTGAAGGTCCCAAAGTGGCCAATGAACTACCAGTAGATCTCTACTTTGGAGTATCAGTGGATGGTATAAACAGTATTAGTCATTGTTGGTATGTTGATCAATTGAAGAAAGACTTCTCTAGAGCCCATCGTCTTGCTGAGTGAGGAGAATACTTCTAAAACTAATCAAGGCAACAAGTGAAGGTCCCAAAGTGGCCAATGAACTACCAGTAGATCTCTACTTTGGAGTATCAGTGGATGGTATAGACAGTATTAGTCATTGTTGGTATGTTGATCAATTGAAGAAAGACTTCTCTAGAGCCCATCGTCTTGCTGAGTGAGGAGAATGATTCTTAAACTAATCAAGGCAACAAGTGAAGGTCCCAAAGTGGCCAATGAACGTGTTCCAGGAGACAGAATATTACTTGGAACCCTAGGGAGGCTCAGCGTAGACTAGCCGATCGTTACTGTACAGAACTTTATGTTGAAGTTGAACTACCTGGTATTCGGAGAATCAAGAAGACTCTTTGGCCGGGAATCCACCAAATGACTTTGCACCTACTTTTTTACATGACGACCCACCTCCTTTTACAAGACAGACTTTGAGCCCAAAATGATTTTAAAAGGTGAGGCGGATCCTTTCCAGGAAGAAGAGCAAAAGGAGAACACGGACTCGGAATATTACTGAGCGCCACCAAGGACACCTCCATTTCTCCTGTGCTTCCCAACCCCCTGTAGTACATTTACTTATATAGGGAAGCCCTTAACCAGGTAGTTAGTTAATCCTTACCATTTTGGAGGTGAATGGGACTAGTGTAGCTGCCTGAACCCTATTGCTAGGGTAGTACAATAGTTAGGATTTCCACCCTGAAGGGAGTTGCCAGCGTTCACACTGGATCTGGATTTGGAAATAGCCATCAGCCTCTGTGAGACCTGCAGTGGATCCCATCTCAGGATACCAGGAAGCCAGGTGGGTCAAGCCAACTGGGCTGGGGGGAGCACGGTTACAAGCAACGCCTGGGGTAAGCAATCCTGAACTAGGGGAGGTACCTGCTTGGTGCCCCCACCCAAATGTTGGGCCCTAGGCAGTTGTCTCTTCTACCTACCCCTACTCAAGGGATCTATTCTTCCCCGGGGAGCTTCAGTCTGGAGTTGTAATCCATACCTTGGTACAAAGAGTTAACCCCCGCAGACTCAATGTGTGCCCCTTCCCAGGGAGTTGTATACACACAGTCCCTGCTTTATAGCCCTGGGTGGAGGCCCGTTTGGCTGAGGCTTTGGATCTATGGTGTTAGCGCCCCAGTGTGGCCCTGGATATTAGTGCCAAGAAAGACATAGCTACGATGAAAATGGCACCCTAAGCTGGACGTGACTGGGACGTGGCTACAAGGCTTACACTCCGTCACTTTTAGACAAAGTTTAGACTTAGGCCAGACGCCCCAAAACATACCAACACCCAGAACAATCTCCCTTACTATAGTCTGGGGTAACACACATCTACTATATAAGTGGGTGAATAGAATGATACCAAACATGAGGGGTGCCTGATGTTCCAGGCCCCCAGAAACCACCACTCCTAACTGGTGGGTATAGGCTGGCCCTGTTTGGTATCATTGGGAACCAATATATGATTTGTGACCCATCTTTTTTTCATACCTATCCCCTCTGCCAGTTGCCCCCACCTGGTGAACCAGCAGGCTTTGCAGCATCATCCATACTGGGCGTCCCGAGGGTCTAGCGTATCTCCCACCTCTTCATCACGGCCACCACACACCGCACCAATAGACTCAGGCCTATTGTATATATATAACAGCACAGCTCAATAAGGTTCTTTGTACGGATTGGCCACAGAGCATTTAGCTTACTGAATATCTATATCAAATAAAGTGACTTCCCCATTGGCAAACTGTCAGCCCAGCGGAACAATGGATACTGTGTGTGTGTGTGATCTCTTTATATGTTTGCCATTGGTTTTGTTCCTCGTATTTGTACATAACAATGCACTCGTCTTCCTCAGAATTGTTGACCTTCTCTTGGCTATAAACATCTGGTGAGGTCACCCAACGAGCAAATCTGGGCACGTTTTATCCACATACTAACTACTTATTACTTACTAGGCCAACTCAGTTGATCCTAGGGCCAATAAAGAGGTCATACATCGGGGCCTACAGAAACCCACCACATACTTCATCAGTAGGCCTATCTTTCTTGCTTTGTCTTTCTGCTCAAGTCATGTTGGCAAAATTTGAGATCCTACTGAGCCAAAAACTTTTTGCCTATTGAAAGAAAAAGTCAGTTCTCCTCCAGGTCTGCTAATAAGATGGAATATTCAATAGCCCTGGACTGGACTTGTTTGGTAGATAGAAACTTTAGGTCCATATATTAGGTTCCTCTTCTAAGGAATCTTCAAAGAAGCCTGTGCTGCTCTGGCGAGGTCACCCAACTAGCAAATCTGGGCACGTTTTATCCACATACTAACTACTTATTACTTACTAGGCCAACTCAGCTGATCCTAGGGCCAATAAAGAGGTCATACATCGGGGCCTACAGAAACCCACCACATACTTCATCAGTAGGCCTATCTTTCTTGCTTTGTCTTTCTGCTCAAGTCATGTTGGCCAAATTTGAGATCCTACTGAGTCAAAAACGATTTGCCCAATGAAAGGAAAATTCAGTTCTCCTCCAGGTCTGCTAATAAGATGGAATATTCAATAGCCCTGGACTGGACTTGTTTGGTAGACATAAACTGTAGGTCCATACGTTAGGTTCCTCTTCTAAGGAATCTTCAGAGAAGATGGTGCTCTGGTTGTTGGACTAGATTTTCCAGTATCTTCCACAAGGCGGTCTCTGAGCACAAGAATGTCAGCTGTCTCTGCATTCTGTGTAGCTGAAGGTTCTTGGCACCATTCAGGTCAATATTTTGGTTTCAGGAGTGGTAAAGCATTCTTTATGATGTGTGAACTGTTTAATTGGCAGGGGAGGTTGCTTTATCAACAGGGAACTCTAGGACCTTGTGGAACGGGAAACAATCCAACACTATGGGAATTGGGAGCTGGCAACTCCTTTTTCCTCGGTGACGGCCCTGTTTGGCATTCCTACTGTGATTACATGGTAGACATCGAGATGCAGCTCAGGAAGAGAAAACTCTCGAGCCGTTGGTCTAATACCCACATTAATAATAGCCAGATCTGTCTATTTGCCCTGAAGACGTTGGTTTGTCAATGTTTGGCAGATCTTTCCCAGTGGCTCCTTGAGACATTGGACTGTGGTCATTGGATTTGTTGCCGTGCATTGTGTTACGGCCTGAAGCCATTCATACACTGTAAGTATATTGTTATTTTATTTATCTTGTTTCATTGCACCCCTGTGAGATTGAGATTGCATTATATTTCCTACTTTGTATCTATTTTCGCTACAATTTCATTACGAGCCATCTCCTCATCTTGTTATTATCCCACTGGACCTCCTAGAAACCACCCAAGGGCCTGACATCTAGGTTGCCCACTCTTACAACAAATGGATGTAGATAAATGTTATGGGTGGTATGGAGGCCAATAGTGAAAATAAAAAAGGGCTGAGGGTAAATGCCATTGGCTGGGACCAACCTGGTCGGCCATTCTGATCCTGTCCATCCAATAATATCTTAGCATTATCTTGCATCTTGGCATTACTATTTTCCCTACATTCTCATTGCCAGCCATCTCTTTGTCGTCTTGTTATTATCACAGTGGACCTCCAAGAAACCACCCAAGGGCCTAACATCTAGGGCCCACTCTTATAACAAATGGATATAGATAAATGTTATGGGTGGTATGGAGGCCAATAGTGGAAATAAGAAAGGGCTGAGGGTAAATGCCATTGGGTGGGACCAACCTGGTCAGCCAGTCTGACCCTGTCCATCCAATAATATCTTGGCATCTTGGAATTACTATTTTCCCTACATTTTCATTGCGAGCCATCTCTTTGTCTTGTTATTATCACACTGGACCTCCTAGAAACCACCCAAGGGCTTGACATCTAGGGCCCATTCTTTTTTTTTTTTTTACGTTTTTCCAGTTTTCTTAGGTTAAATTAGGTACCTCGGCTTATATTCGGATCGGCTTATACTCGAGTATATACGGTATGTGTAACTGTCACTGTGTCTGTCCCTTTCCCTTCCCTGCACTGCTGGTTCTGACTCCTGATACAACTCCCCAATACCCATTCATTCCTCATTCTCACTGGGTTTATAGTTATGTGTAACTGTCACTGTGTCTGTCCCTTTCCCTTCCCTGCACTGCTGGTTCTGACTCCTGATACAACTCCCCAATATCCATTCATTCCTCATTCTCACTGGGTTTATAGTTATGTGTAACTGTCACTGTGTCTGTCCCTTTCCCTTCCCTGCACTGCTGGTTCTGACTCCTGATACAACTCCCCAATATCCATTCATTCCTCATTCTCACTGGGTTTATAGTTATGTGTAACTGTCACTGTGCCTGTCCCTTTCCCTTCCCTGCACTGCTGGTTCTGACTCCTGATACAACTCCCCAATACCCATTCATTCTCACTGGATTTATAGTTATGTGTAACTGTCACTGTGTCTGTCCCTTTCCCTTCCCTGCACTGCTGGTTCTGACTCCTGATACAACTCCCCAATATCCATTCATTCCTCATTCTCACTGGGTTTATAGTTATGTGTAACTGTCACTGTGCCTGTCCCTTTCCCTTCCCTGCACTGCTGGTTCTGACTCCTGATACAACTCCCCACTATCCATTCATTCCTCATTCTCACTGGGTTTATAGTTACTGTATATACTCGAGTATAAGCCTAGTATTTCAGCACCCAAAATGCGCTGAAAAAGTCACCCTCGGCTTATACTCGAGTCGGGTGCCATGGGTCCCTCCAGACTAGCACCCTCTCTCCTTTGTGTGCAAATTAGGCCCCCCGCAACCAGACCCCCCAGTGCCCTGGCCTAGGCTCCCACTAGCAATACTTATTAACCCTTACATCCCTCCGGGACCGGGTCTGCTGCCAGTTTGCCAATGTGCAACGAGCGTGGGGCAGTACTCATATTGTTTTTGTTGACCCACTTACAGAGCTAGTTTACTGTTTTTCTTCGAAATAAATATTGATAACATATACCCCACTGATGCCTCAATTAATGTCATTTTATTAGTATTTATTTTGATTATTAAAACTTAGCAGTAGTGGCTGCATTTCCCACCCTAGGCTTATACTCGAGTCAATACGTTTTTCCAGTTTTCTTAGGTAAAATTAGGTACCTCGGCTTATATTTGGATCAGCTTATACTCGAATCTGTCCCGCGAATCGGCGAAAAATTCGCGAAACGGCAAAAATGTTGTGCGCCAAAAAAATTTGTCGCCCGCGGCTATTCTTGTGTCACACGGCTATTCTTTTGTCACCCGTGGCTTTTATTTTGTTGCCCGCGGCTATTCTTTTGTCGCCCATGGATTTTATTTTGTCGCCCATGGATTTTATTTTGTCGCCCGTGGCTATTATTTTGTCGCACGGCTATTCTTTTGTCACCCGTGGCTATTATTTTGTCGCACGGCTATTCTTTTGTCACCCGTGGCTATTCTTCTGTCGCTCGTGGTTTTTATTTTGTCGCTCGTGGCTATTCTTTTGTCACACGGCTATTCTTTTGTCACCCGTGGCTTTTATTTTGTTGCCCACGGCTATTCTTTTGTCGCCCATGGATTTTATTTTGTCGCCCGTGGCTATTATTTTGTCGCACGGCTATTCTTTTGTCACCCGTGGCTATTATTTTGTCGCATGGCTATTCTTTTGTCGCACGGCTATTCTTTTGTCGCCCGCGGCTATTCTTTTGTTGCGTGGCTATTCTTTTGTCACCTGTGGCTATTATTTTGTCGCACGACTATTCTTTTGACGCCTGCGGCTATTTTTTCATTGCGCAGCTATTCTTTTGACATCCATGACTATTCTTTTGACGCGGGCGACAATTTTTGGACACGCTGCAAATTTTTCCACAGCAAATTTTTTCATCAGTTTTGCGAAACAATCCGCCAATGACGAAAAGTGGAAATTCGCCGCGAATCCATGCCTGGCAAAGCATCTAATCACTTCATTCAGATGACAATTTACTAAAAACAAAATGAACTCAAGAATATTGGATCTTAGTAACAAGCAAAAAGAAGCTTCCGTTGCTTTTAAATCAACCCCTTCTCAAGTCAACCGTGAAGAATTTGAAAACTCTATAAAAGAACTCAAATCCTGGTTATCCATTAAATATACTATTAACCAGAGCTATGTAAAATCCAAGTACTTCAGCCTAGGTAACAAAGCTAATAAATTACTAGCCAATATGACAAAAAATTGGTCAAAGTCTCATAAGATTTGCGCCATTAAGTCTATTGACGACAAAATCACTCATAACCCACTGGAGATTGCTGAAACCTTCCAGAAATATTATGAGACCTTATACTCTTCTACTAAATCTAATAGCAAGTTGAGAAGAACATTCTTTAACAACATAACTTTTCCCAAGATTAGTGATGGGCGAAATGTTTCACCAGGCATGGACTCACGGCGAACTTCCGCATTTCGCCATTAGCGAATTTTTTTGCGAAATGGATGAAAAAATTTGCTGCGGAAAAATTCGCCGCACATCCAAAAATTGTCTCCGGCATCGAAAAAGAATAGTCGCGGGCATCAAAAGAATAGCCGCACGACAAAATAACAGCTGCGGGCGACAAAATAATAGCCGGGCGACAAAATAATAGCCGTGGGCGACAAAAGAATAGCTGCGGGCAACAAAAGAATAGCCGCACTACAAAATAAGAGCCACGGGCGACAAAATAATAACCGCGAGTGACAATTTTTTTTCACCAGGCATGGATTTGCGGCAAACTTCTGTGTTTCGCCATTGGCGGATTGTTTTGCGAAATGGGTGAAAAAATTTGCTGCGGAATAATTCGCCGCGCGTCCAAAAATTGTCTCCGGCGTCAAAAAAGAATAGTCGCGTGCGTCAAAAGAATAGCCGTGCGACGAAATAGCCTTGGGCGACAAAATAATAGCCGCGGGCGACAAAATAATAGCTGCGGGTGACAAAAGAATAGCTGTGGGCGACAAAAGAATAGCCGTGCGACAAAATAATAGCCGCGGGCGACAATTTTTTTTGCTGTACAACATTTCTGCTGTTTCGCAAATTTTTCGCCGTTTCGCAGACCTTTTGAAAAGAACAGATTCGCTCATCACTACCCGAGATATCCCAATCACATTTGGAAAACGTAAACTCTCCAATTACTGGAGAAGTAAGATTCACGATATCATCCCTTAAGAAATACACATCTGGAGGTCCTGATGGTTTATCCGGACCTTTCTATAAGCGCTTAATTAATTAAATTTCACCCTTTCGTACAGAATTATATAATTCCATTGGCCGGGACCAACCTGGTCGGACCCTGCCCATCCAATAACATCTTGGCATTACTAGGGACAACTTTTCTATCAATTAGATCCAAAAATGCTATTGGATATTGAAAACATAGATACGAAATGTTAATCCGAAAACTTTGAAATGGAGGTTATCCCTACGTGATCTCACTAAAACCTAAATTGACCAGATTAAGAAATACATAACACTCTTTATTGTTCCACTGCCAGCACTAAGATTAATTACCCAACCCATAAAAGCAAAGAAGCTCTAGAAGAAAAGAAACCACATATTCGGGAGGGGCTCCCACCTTCCTGCACTGCTGCAAACACCTCCACTGCCATTTCGCTAGAACTCTAGCTTGATCAAGGTTTACCTGTCCTATTACAGGTAAGAATTCCACCTTCGTCTTATACTACAGGGACAGGTAAATCCGTTTCTTCTCATGTAGGGTTTTATTCCGAATGAATTTCCCTGAATCATTTGTGTTTGTTTAATTACTGCTGTATGATAACGACTTTTGAACACCTTTTTGTGGACTTTGATTGACGGACTATTGGCATTGGGCAATTATAGGGCTTAAGGTGGCCATACAGCCGATATCTGTCCTTTAGACTGATTTGGCAGCTTATCTGCCTGTGTATGGACACCAACGATGGGCCTCCCCGACGGACATCTGGCCTGAAATTGGCCCGATCTCGATCTCACAGGGTTGATTTTTCCTTTGGACCATCATCATTTCATTCGATTGTCTCACCCACCATTTAATTATCCCGATATCACCCACCCGTATTTGGGCATATTGGGAGAAGATCTGCTCGCTTGGTGACCTCGCCAAACGAGCGGATCTTACATTGTATGGCCACCTAGTTAATTATTGCTGTATGATAATGACTTTGGAATACCTTTTTATGGACTTTGATTGGTGGACTATCAGCATTGGGCAATTACAGGGCTTAAGGTGGCCATACACGGGCCGATTTCAGCTGCCGATATCTGTTCTTTAGACCAATTCGGCAGCTTATCTGCCCGTGTATGGGCACCAACCATGGGCCTCCCCGACCGACATCTGGCCTGAAATTGGCCTGATCTCGATTGTGCAGGTTTGATTTTTCCTTTGGACCATCATCATTTCATTTGATCATCTGGTCCACCGTTTTATTCATCCCGATATCACCCACCCGTATTTGGGCATATTGGGAGAAGATCTGCTTGCTTGGTGACCTCGCCAAACGAGCGGATCTTACAGTGTATGGCCACCTAGTTAATTATTGCTGTATGATAATGACTTTTGAACACCTTTTTGTGGACTTTGATTGGTGGACTATCGGCGTTGGGCAATTACTGGGCTTAAGGTGCCCATACACGGGCCGATTTCAGCTGCCGATATTGGCCCTTTAGACTGATTCGGCAGCTTATCTGCCCGTGTATGGGCACCAACGATGAGCCTCCACGACCAATATCTGGCCTGAAATTGGACCGATCTCGATCTTGCAGGATTGATTCTTCCTTTGGACCATCATCATTTCATTCAATCGTCTGGTCCACCATTTTATTTATCCCGATATCACCCACCCGTAGTTGGGCATATTGGGAGAAGATCTGCTTGGTTGGTGTCCTTGCCAAACAAGTGGATCTTACAGTGTATGGCCACCTAGTTAATTATTGCTTTATGATAATGACTTTTGAACACCTTTTTGTGGACTTTGATTGGTGGACTATCAGCATTGGGCAATTACAGGGCTTAAGGTGCCCATACACGGGTCAATTTCAGCTGCTGATATCTGTCCTTTAGACTGATTCGGCAGCTTATCTGCTTGTGTATGGGCGCCAACGATGGGCCTCCCCGACTGATATCTGGTCCGATCTCAAACGCGCAGGTTTGATTTTTCCTTTGGACCATCATCATTTCATTCGATCGTCTGGTCCACTGTTTTATTTATCCCGATATCATCCACTCGTAGTTGGGCATATTGGGAGAAGATTTGTTCGGTTGGTGTCCTCTCCAAACGAGCAGATCTTACAGTGTATGGGCACCTAGTTAATTATTGCTGTATGATAATGACTTTGGAACATCTTTTTATGGACTTTGATTGGTGGACTATCGGCGTTGGGCAATTACAGGGCTTAAGGTGCCCATACACGGGTCGATTTCAGCTGCCGATATCGGTCCTTTAGACAGATCCGGCAGCTTATCTGCTCGTGTATGGGCACCAATGATGGGCCTCCCCAACCGATATCTGGCCAGAAATTGCCCAGATCTCGATCGCACAGGTTTGATTTTTCCTTTGGACCATCAGCCAAACCTATGTTCACCATTTTAATTAAATTTTTCCTTTGGCTCGTTTGGCCTGCCATTTTAATTATCCCAATATCACCCATCCGTAGTTGGGCATATCAGAAGAAGATCTGCTCGCTTGGCGACCTCGGCAAACGAGCGGATCTTACAGTGTATGGCCCCCTTCATTCAGTCTGGTCTCACCTTCACCAAACTGGACTTCTTCTATGGACATTATTAATACAATGGTTTCTATGCATCTATGACCCGAACAGTTTATTTTCAAGCCTATAATCCAGTGTCTAGTGATGGGCGAAATGCTTCAACATGCATGGATTCGCAGCGAATTTCCGCCATTGGCGGATTGTTTCGCTAAACGGATGAAAAAATTCACTGCGGAAAAATTCGCTGCGCGCCCAAAAATTGTCAAAATAATAGCTGCGGGAGACAAAATAATAGCCGTGGGCGACAAAAGAATTGCCGCGGTCGACAAAAGAATTGCCGCGGTCGACAAAATAATAGCTGCAGGTGACAAAATAATAGCCGTGGGTGACAAAAGAATTGCAGCGGGTGACAAAATAATAGCCGCGCGACAAAATAATAGCCGCAGACGACAAAAGAATAGCTGCGGACGACAAAAGAATAGCCGCTGGCGACAAAATAATAGCCACATGACAAAATAATAGCTGCGGGTGACAAAATAATAGCCGTGGACGACAAAAGAATAGCCGCGGGCGACAAAATAATAGCCGCATGACAAAATAATAGCTGCGGGTGACAAAATAATAGCCGTGGATGACAAAAGAATAGCCGCGGGCGACAATTATTTTTGATGCGGGACATTTTCACCGTTTCGCGACAGATTCGCTCATCACTACTAGTGTCCAATAATAATATTTCTGTTTTACATCGCAGGGACATGAATTGCAGATGCTCCAGGAGCCTTTGTTTGGTGAGATGCCTGTGCTGCATATTGTTCATCTCATTGGCTGTGATGTCCACTTATTACCACCTACGGATGAGAAAGGTAGAACATTCAACGGTTGCTCAGGGCAGTATCACCAAATTGCCGGACAGTAAAACCGTTATCATATCGGCCTACTACGATGACAGAGAATCCAACAATGTACGTATCATCGCCATTCTCCATGTTGACGAGGTTAAGGAACTCTATTGCTGGTTCTACTGCGAGAACAGTAATGTCCACGTCCCAGTAAGGGCGCAAATAGATGTCCATTCAGATCGGTTCGGTTTCACTTACAGTACGGTGGATCTGCTCTGCAAGGAACCTCAACTTTGCTCTTCCAAATACATCTCCATCCAGTCATCGGGCACAGAAAATCCCAGCCGTGGTCCAGTGTTTGAGATCAAGAACCGCGAGCCGACGTCCTTCTCCGCCAACTTCACCGTCTGCATTTCCACCATGTTTGGGAATTCCAGCAACGTTCTGCAGTTCGTACAGGCCATAGAAATGTACAGGATTCTGGGGGCGCAGAAAGTCGTCGTCTATAAAAACAGTTGCAGTCGAGCTATCGGGCGGGCTGTAGATTATTATGTGTCGGAAGGAGTTGTAGAGGTGGTACCATGGCCCATTGACCGTTACTTGAGGACATCGGATGCCTGGCACCATGACATGGATCCTAAGAATGAAATCGGTTACTATGGACAAGTGGCGGCTTTGAACGACTGTCTGTACAGGAACATGTACAAGACAAAATACCTGACGTTCAATGATATTGATGAGATTATTTTGCCAAGGATACACACGGACTGGAATGAGATGATGGAAACTCTACAGAAAGAACATCCAGACAAATCCGTCTTCCTGATAGAAAACCACTTCTACCCAATCCATCTCACAGACCACACGTTCGATAACGCTTTCCCCAAAGATGTTCCGGGACGCAACATCCTTCAATATATTTATTATGAACCGGAACAGCCCAATGTCTATAATAATCACAAAATGATAGTGAATCCAAGGAAAGTGATTCAAATGTCCGTTCACTTTTCCTTGAAAATTTACGGGGGAATTCTAGATGTGGCCAATCACATTGCAGGCCTCCATCATAGCCGAGAAGCCAAGCAACCAAACCTTCCTTTTACGTCTCTCATAAGAGACACGACCTTGTGGAAATACAATGTGACTCTCATACGCAATGTGAACAGAGCTTTGGGGAAGTTCGGATACACGGTTTAAACCCACAGATGTAATATCCCATTACTGGTCTTATTCTTCTTCCTTATTCACAATGTTATAGTTCCCACGGCTTCACTAGGTCACGTGGTTATTATGGGGGACTTTGATTATCCAGACATTTTCTCTGGACTGAGGGCCCCTGACGCTGCCCTCTAACCCCCTGCAGGGACCCCCCGCAAGTCATCTGATCAGGGTCCGACTGGGCAGCCAGGGAACCGGAAAAGAACCTGGTGGGCCGAGGACCCAGCGGCCCAGACCCGATCCCTGTCGCTACTCCCTGGCCGCCGGTGTGTCCCTCCCCTGACATGTTGAAAATAAGTTTTGAGCTCAGGGGAGGATGTTGGGCAGTTGGCGGGGCCCCTGTGGGGGGTTAGGGGGTGTGGTGGGGGCCCCTGTAGGGGGTTAGGGGGGGTGTGGCAACGGGGTGTGGGTGACATGGTGGGGGCCCCTGTGGGGGGTTTGGGCTGTGGTGGGGGTTAGGGGGGTGTGCTGGGGGCCCCTGTGGGGGGCATGGGGGACATGGTGGGGGCCCCTGTGGAGGGTTAGGGGGTGTGATGGATGTTGGGGCGGTGCGGCAAGAGCCCCTGTGGGGGGTGTGGGGGACATGGTGTGGGCCCCTGTAGGGGTTAGGGGTGTGTGGCAGGGGCCCCTGTAGGGGGCATGGGGGACATGGTTGGGGCCCCTGTGGGGGGTTAGGGGGTGGTGGGGTTAGGGGGGTGTGGCGGGGGCCCGCCCCTGTGGGGGGTGTGGGGGACATGGTGGGGGCCCCTGTGGGGGGTTAGGGGGACATGGTGGGGGTCCCTATGGGGGGTGTGGTGCGGGCCCCTGTGGGGGTTAGGGGGGTGTGGTGGGGGCTCCTGAGCAGGGTTAGGGGGTGTGGTGGGGGCCCCTGTGGGGGTTAGGGGGGGTGTGGTGGGGGCCCCTGAGCAGGGTTAGGGGGTGTGGTGGGGGCCCCTGTGGGGGTTAGGGGTGTGTGTGGTGGGGGCCCCTGAGCAGGGTTAGGGGGTGTGGTGGGGGCCCCTGTGGGGGTTAGGGGGGTGTGGTGGGGGTCCCTGTGGGGGGTGTGGGGGACATGGTGGGGACACCTTGGGGGTGCGGGGCCCCAGGGGCGGTAGCCCAGGTGGGCCCTGCACCCCCCAGTCCGATCCCCTCCCCTGAGCACGTGTAGGTTAAACTTTCAATGCGTCAGGGGAGGGAGACCGGGGGCCAGGGGGAGGCGACGGTTGGGGATCGGGTCTGGGCCCACTAGGTTCTTTCCCGGAGCCCCACTGGCCCAGTCCGACCCTGCACTGCGGTGCCCTTCTTTGCTTTTTTTAAATTTTTCAAATTTTTTTGCAAATTTCACGCAACTTTTTTTTTGAACTTTTTTGGCCCGACCGTGACTTTTTGCTGCAGTTCGGCTGGAAAAAAAATTGGCGAAATGTGAAGTTTCGCCGCGAATCCATAACATGATTTGTTTGAGATTATGTTGCACTAAAACCCTAACCCCCCCCCCCCCATGGGTAATAAAAGGCACTAAGTTTGCCCCGGAGCAGTAACCCATAGCAACCAATAAGGAGTTTGCTGATTGTCCCCCCCCCCCCCCGAGACCATGGGGTCTGCGCCCTTGATTGTTACCTCACTGTATCAGGGATATCGATAAAGGTCAATGAAAACGTTTATTCGTTGCGCTCTATGCACAGAGCTGTGTGTATTCCGGAGAGACTTCACAGGGGACTGTCTCTCTCGTGACTGCTCTCTGGGGCGGGAGGGGGAGGGCAAATCTCACATATAAGATGCTCCCAGGCGCCTCCCTCTGTGGCACTTGTCTCCCTCCCGAGAAGGAACCACTCACAGGCGTTACCCTTAAGGTAAGGGGCTTCATTGCCTTAATTACCCCCCACCCTGCCCCCCCCATTAGGCTCATAGTCTACCTGCCTGGGGCCACAGGAACCCCCCCAATAGCTACTGTAGGGGGAAAGGTCACATTATTTATATACATACAGGCATCGGATCTTTTATCCAGAAACATACAGAATAATATACGAGTGATACTCAGAGTTCCCTGTATAACTCAGCCTGCAGCCTTGTGCCTTTATATGGGGGGCACAGAACCCCTCAGTGACTGCTAATATCCTTATCATTTACAGTAGGGGGTACATTATCCCTTATAATACATGAGTGATACTCAGAGTTCCCTGTATAACTCAGCCTGCAGCCTTGTGCCTTTATATGGGGGGCACAGAGCCCCTCAGTGACTGCTAATATCCTTATCATTTACAGTAGGGGGTACATTATCCCTTATAATCCATGAGTGATACTCAGAGTTCCCTGTATAACTCAGCCTGCAGCCTTGTGCCTTTATATGGGGGGCACAGAACCCCTCAGTGACTGCTAATATCCTTATCATTTACAGTAGGGGGTACATTATCCCTTATAATACATGAGTGATACTCAGAGTTCCCTGTATAACTCAGCCTGCAGCCTTGTGCCTTTATATGGGGGGCACAGAGCCCCTCAGTGACTGCTAATATCCTTATCATTTACAGTAGGGGGTACATTATCCCTTATAATACATGAGTGATACTCAGAGTTCCCTGTATAACTCAGCCTGCAGCCTTGTGCCTTTATATGGGGGGCACAGAACCCCTCAGTGACTGCTAATATCCTTATCATTTACAGTAGGGGGTTAAAATACGCGAGTGAGACTTTAGTTCCCCCTAGACAGTATACTACAGGATATAACGGATTCCAGAGTTTCCTGCTGAATATATGGGGGACGTTAGGGTGGGACTCCTGGGTTTCCTGTTAATAAAGGAAAAAGCCGCTTGGTTTCCCTGAACCTTTATCTTTTGAAAACATATTGGGCACTTTTTTTCCAGTTACCTCACCAGCCCCCACTGTTTGTATTGAGTCTGTTGCCCCCTCGCAGCACCCCCTCTCCTCCAGGCTGGGGCAATTGTTTTGCAGAGGGGCAGACTGTGTGCCAGTTGGGGGCCCCGGAATGTGCCAGCCTGATCCGCAGGGACCCACAATGCACCATTTACAGATATTTAGGCAGAGAGGATTGTGGGTACAAGTGTAGGTTTGGGTAAGGGTGGTGCTAATTTTGCACCAGGTGAAGCCACACTGAGCTACTTAGTAGCAGCTACTAAAACAGACAATGCTGATCATTTACTGATAACTGTCTCTCCGTGTGGTTTAGCAGAGACAATTCTCAGTATTGTTTATGGCAGGGAGTTTTCTGGGGTTTAGTAGCTGCTACTAAGTAGCTCAGTGTGTTTTCGCCCTAATGGCACTGGATGCATCCAAATGGTCCCGTACCCCACACGGTTGCCAATGGATCCATCCAAATATTCCTGCACCCCACACAGTTGCCAATGGATCCATCCAAATATTCCTGCACCCCACACGGTTGCCAATGGATCCACCCAAATGGTCCCTCACCCCACACAGTTGCCAATGGATCCATCCAAATGGTCCTTCACCCCATACGGTTGCCAATGGATCCATCCAAATGGCCCTGTACCCCACACGGTTGCCAATGGATCCATCCAAATATTCCTGCACCCCACACAGTTGCCAATGGATGCATCCAAATGTTCCTTCACCCCACACGGTTGCCAATGGATCCATCCAAATGGTCCTTCACCCCACACGGTTGCCAATGGATCCATCCAAATGGTCCTTCACCCCACACGGTTGCCAATGGATCCATCCAAATGGTCCTGCACCCCACACGGTTGCCAATGGATCCATCCAAATGGTCCTGTACCCCACACGGTTGCCAATGGATCCATCCAAATGGTCCTTCACCCCACACGGTTGCCAATGGATCCATCCAAATGGTCCTGTACCCCACACGGTTGCCAGTGGATCCATCCAAATGGTCCTTCACCCCACACGGTTGCCAGTGGATCCATCCAAATGGTCCTTCACCCCACACGGTTGCCAATGGATCCATCCAAATGGTCCTTCACCCCATAAGGTTGCCAATGGATCCATCCAAATATTCCTGCACCCCATACAGTTGCCAATGGATCCATCCAAATGGTCCTTCACCCCACACGGTTGCCAATGGATCCATCCAAATGGTCCTGCACCCCACACGGTTGCCAATGGATCTATCCAAATGGTCCTGCACCCCACACGGTTGCCAATGGATCCATCCAAATGGTCCTGCACCCCACACGGTTGCCAATGGATCCATCCAAATGGTCCTTCACCCCACACGGTTGCCAATGGATCTATCCAAATGGTCCTGCACCCCACACGGTTGCCAATGGATCCATCCAAATGGTCCTGCACCCCTGACGATTGCCAATGGATCCATCCAAATGGTCCCGCACCCCTCACGGTTGCCAATGGATCCATCCAAATGGTGCCAAACCCCACACGGTTGCCAATGGATCCATCCAAATATTTCTGCACCCCACACAGTTGCCAATGGATCCATCCAAATGGTCCTGCACCCCACACGGTTGCCAATGGATCCATCCAAATGGTCCTTCATCCCACACAGGTGCCAATGGATCCATCCAAATGGTCATGTACCCCACATAGTTGCCAATGGCCTCTACTGATGAATGAATGGTGCAGAACTGTGACTAGTGACCCTTGGGAACCCTTGCCATATCGGACCTTCAGGTTTCCCACATCGATTTGCACCCTAAATTGCTGCACTGATGTTCATAAATGACCCCTTATGTTGGTGCAGCTAGAGATTATTAAATACAGGGTGCAGGCACCCACAAACCCCACCCAGACCCACAAGTTTCCCCTTATATATATATATATATAAATGTTACTTTTGCCTCTTTAACCTTCTCTAGCCCTATCCTATAGGCACAGTTAGGGCCAATAATAACCCCCCCCCCCCAGGAGAGATAGATGGAAGGTTCCTTTATTTCTCAGCAGTGCAGTCAGTTTCTGGGTCGCCGGGTTACGGACAGAATGGCTTCCGCTCAAACCTGCCGTATGTTTCCTACATGGGAACACCTTCAGCAGGATCTGGTATTTACCCATCAACTTCCTGCCACTGGCGCTGAGCTGTCTGTGTGCCATAATGAGTAGGTACAGCGGCCAAAATAATCAAATGTTCAGTCACCCCCATACTGTACTGTCTAAGGGAAACACTATGGCACCTCCTACCCATATGTATAAATACAAATATACAGAGAAGGAATGTTCTGGGCACACAATAAGCTGTACCCCCATACTGTACTGTCTAAGGGAAACACTATGGCACCTCCTACCCATATGTATAAATACAAATATACAGAGAAGGAATGTTCTGGGCACACAATAAGCTGTACCCCCATACTGTACTGTCTAAGGGAAACACTATGGCACCCCCTACCCATATGTATAAATACAAATATACAGAGAAGGAATGTTCTGGGCACACAATAAGCTGTACCCCCATACTGTACTGTCTAAGGGAAACACTATGGCACCTCCTACCCATATGTATAAATACAAATATACAGAGAAGGAATGTTCTGGGCACACAATAAGCTGTACCCCCATACTGTACTGTCTAAGGGAAACACTATGGCACCTCCTACCCATATGTATAAATACAAATATACAGAGAAGGAATGTTCTGGGCACACAATAAGCTGTACCCCCATACTGTACTGTCTAAGGGAAACACTATGGCACCTCCTACCCATATGTATAAATACAAATATACAGAGAAGGAATGTTCTGGGCACACAATAAGCTGTACCCCCATACTGTACTGTCTAAGGGAAACACTATGGCACCCCCTACCCATATGTATAAATACAAATATACAGAGAGGGAATGTTCTGGGCACACAATAAGCTGTACCCCCATACTGTACTGTCTATGGGAAACACTATGGCACCCCCTACCCATATGTATAAATACAAATATACAGAGAGGGAATGTTCTGGGCACACAATAAGCTGTACCCCCATACTGTACTGTCTATGGGAAACACTATGGCACCCCCTACCCATATGTATAAATACAAATATACAGAGAGGGAATGTTCTGGGCACACAATAAGCTGTACCCCCATACTGTACTGTCTATGGGAAACACTATGGCACCCCCTACCCATATGTATAAATACACATATACAGAGAGGGAATGTTCTGGGCACACAATAATCTGTACCCCCATACTGTACTGTCTAAGGGAAACACTATGGCACCCCCTACCCATATGTATAAATACAAATATACAGAGAAGGAATGTTCTGGGCACACAATAAGCTGTACCCCCATACTGTACTGTCTATGGGAAATACTATGGCACCCCCTACCCATATGTATAAATACAAATATACAAAGAAGGAATGTTCTGGGCACACAATAAGCTGTACCCCCATACTGTACTGTCTATGGGAAACACTATGGCACCCCCTACCCATATGTATAAATACAAATATACAGAGAAGGAATGTTCTGGGCACACAATAAGCTGTACCCCCATACTGTACTGTCTAAGGGAAACACTATGGCACCCCCTACCCATATGTATAAATACAAATATACAAAGAAGGAATGTTCTGGGCACACAATAAGCTGTACCCCCATACTGTACTGTCTAAGGGAAACACTATGGCACCCCCTACCCATATGTATAAATACAAATATACAGAGAAGGAATGTTCTGGGCACACAATAAGCTGTACCCCCATACTGTACTGTCTAAGGGAAACACTATGGCACCCCCTACCCATATGTATAAATACAAATATACAGAGAAGGAATGTTCTGGGCACACAATAAGCTGTACCCCCATACTGTACTGTCTAAGGGAAACACTATGGCACCCCCTACCCATATGTATGGCAGTGAGTTTGGGGTGAATGGTAGTGGGAATGGGGTGATTGGCAGTGAGTTTGGGGTGAATGGCAGTGGGTTTGGGGTGAATGGCAGTGGGTTTGGGGTGAATGGCAGTGGGTTTGGGGTGAATGGCAGTGGGAATGGGGTGAGTGGCAGTGGGAATGGGGTGGATGGCAGTGGGAATGGGGTGAGTGGCAGTGGGAATGGGGTGAGTGGCAGTGGGAATGGGGTAAATGAGACTGTTGGTTCAAGAGGGGGAAGTAAAGGAGATGGATTTCCCGGGAGGGGGGAGAGGGGGGTACATGGGGGGGCTGGTGGAACAGGGGGCAATGTATCTTACAGTGATGCTGTTACTAATAGTGATACCAGGGATGGGGCAGCAGACAGGATTGTGCGGGGGGCAGAGAGGGCTTTGTTGCCCCAGACTGAGGTGGCAGAGCCGGGCAAGAGGAGGAACGTAGTGAAGATTAAGTGGGTGCAGGGGAGAGAGGGGTTCCCGGGCAGGAGATACGTAGCCAGGAGGCTGATCAAGGAGACCCTGGGTTTCACCCCAGATGATGTTTATGCCCTAGTCACTGTCACTGATACGGAGTTTGACTTGAGCTTTAAGTTGCCCCAGGGGCTGGAGGAATTTTGGAAGGGGTATGAGAGAGAGAGGGGCTCGGACGTGTGGAACGGATTTGAGGTTATTCCGGTTTCAAAGCCGGAGGTTAAAAATGTGACAATTATTTTTAAAAGCGAGTCCATAAATGAGGAGGATGTGATGTTTTGGCTAAAGCGGCAGTGCCAGGTACTCTCCCCTTTACAGAGAATCTATGATGAAGAGGGTTTTTGGATAGGGGGGTGGAAGGTCCAGGTGAGACTGCACTCTCATCTCCATGTGCAGAAACATCTCCCCAACTCTCTGTTTCTAGGGAAGGACAGGGGGGTGTGTTTCTATGTGGGCCAGCCCCGGGTCTGCTTTAAATGCGGCTCCAATAGGCATCTGGCCGGCAAATGTACCGTACAGAAATGTGCCTTTTGTGGGGAGGTGGGACACCCAAGCAAGGACTGTGTCACCATTAGGTGCAATCTCTGCCTGAAACTGGGCCACGCACACCGGGATTGCCCCGACGCCTGGCATAACGTCCAGAAACAGTGCCCAAACCTGCTGGCGGAACTGGGGGAGGGTATGGGGGGCGAGGAGGGACCGGAGACTCAGGGAGCAGCGCAAAGGGGGACTGAGGGAGGAACAGATTTGGGGAACGGAGGAAGTACTTCTGGGGAAGGGGTGGAGCTCACTGAGAGGGAGGAGCAAGGGGCGGAGAAACAGGATTGGCGGGTGGTTGGTGGAAACTCAAAGAAAGTAAATAAGAGAAAGGCTGTGCCCAAAGAGATGGCGGTAGAAACAGAAAACAGATTTGATTTGTTAGGGAAATCCTGGGCTGCAGTTATGGAGGAGGAAGAGGAGGTTTCGGTGAGACTGGGAAAGGAAAGGGAGGAGGAAGAGGAGGTTTCGGTGAGACTGGGAAAGGAAAGGGAGGAGGAAGAGGAGGTTTCGGTGAGACTGGGAAAGGAAAGGGAGGAGGAAGAGGAGGTTTCGGTGAGACTGGGAAAGGAAAGGGAGGAGGAGGAGGAGGTTTCGGTGAGACTGGGAAAGGAAAGGGAGGAGGAAGAGGAGGTTTCGGTGAGACTGGGAAAGGAAAGGGAGGAGGAAGAGGAGGTTTCGGTGAGACTGGGAAAGGAAAGGGAGGAGGAGGAGGAGGTTTCGGTGAGACTGGGAAAGGAAAGGGAGGAGGAAGAGGAGGTTTCGGTGAGACTGGGAAAGGAAAGGGAGGAGGAGGAGGAGGTTTCGGTGAGACTGGGAAAGGAAAGGGAGGAGGAGGAGGTTTCGGTGAGACTGGGAAAGGAAAGGGAGGAGGAAGAGGAGGTTTCGGTGAGACTGGGAAAGGAAAGGGAGGAGGAAGAGGAGGTTTCGGTGAGACTGGGAAAGGAAAGGGAGGAGGAGGAGGAGGTTTCGGTGAGACTGGGAAAGGAAAGGGAGGAGGAGGAGGTTTCGGTGAGACTGGGAAAGGAAAGGGAGGAGGAAAGGAAGGAAAAAAGGAAAAGTGTTTTCAGTGAAGAGGTTTCAAGAGGGAGGAAAAATAAAAAGAAAGGCCAAAACCAAGAGGATGAGTGGGGGTCTCTGGGGGAGGAAGACATTGTGGAGGGACCGGAGGAAGTAGCAGGAGCCCCAAGTTTCCAGGTCAAAAGAACCGGTGAGGAGCAAGTAAATGGCAAATGTAAAAATCAAAAGACTTGAGATGGATTTTAAGAGAACAAGTGAAATGAGTAACTAAATGTAAATGGAACTCTGTGCTAAATGTAACCGTTTCTTTCTGATTTTAAAGCTTTTTGTGTTTGTTTAATGTTATTGTAATGTGAAGTTATTTTGCCTTTTGTAATGTTTTTATTCAATAAAATCCCTACCCATATGTATAAATACAAATATACAGAGAGGGAATGTTCTGGGCACACAATAAGCTGTACCCCCATACTGTACTGTCTAAGGGAAACACTATGGCACCCCCTACCCATATGTATAAATACAAATATACAGAGAAGGAATGTTCTGGGCACACAATAAGCTGTACCCCCATACTGTACTGTCTAAGGGAAACACTATGGCACCCCCTACCCATATGTATAAATACAAATATACAGAGAAGGAATGTTCTGGGCACACAATAAGCTGTACCCCCATACTGTACTGTCTAAGGGAAACACTATGGCACCTCCCTCCCATATGTATAAATACAAATATACAGAGAGGGAATGTTCTGGGCACACAATAAGCTGTAACCCCATATTTCTATTTCCAGACTAATTAGTGTTGCTCACATATAAGATGCTCCCAGGCGCCTCCCTCTGTGGCACTTGTCTCCCTCCCGAGAAGGAACCACTCACAGGCGTTACCCTTGAGGTAAGGGGCTTCATTGCTTTAATTACCCACCACCCTGCCTGCCTGGGGTCCATTCTATAGGGATGTATGTGGGGGGGAGGCTACACTTGTTACCGTCTCTTAACCCTTTCATCTCTGAGACCTGATGTTCTATTGTCACATTATTTATACACAAACAGGCATCGGATCTTTTACCAGAAACATTTACAGTAGGGGGTACATTATCCCTTATAATACATGAGTGATACTCAGAGTTCCCTGTATAACTCAGCCTGCAGCCTTGTGCCTTTATATGGGGGGCACAGAACCCCTCAGTGACTGCTAATATCCTTATCATTTACAGTAGGGGGTACATTATCCCTTATAATACATGAGTGATACTCAGAGTTCCCTGTATAACTCAGCCTGCAGCCTTGTGCCTTTATATGGGGGGCACAGAACCCCTCAGTGACTGCTAATATCCTTATCATTTACAGTAGGGGGTACATTATCCCTTATAATACATGAGTGATACTCAGAGTTCCCTGTATAACTCAGCCTGCAGCCTTGTGCCTTTATATGGGCACAGAACCCCTCAGTGACTGCTAATATCCTTATCATTTACAGTAGGGGGTACATTATCCCTTATAATACATGAGTGATACTCAGAGTTCCCTGTATAACTCAGCCTGCAGCCTTGTGCCTTTATATGGGCACAGAACCCCTCAGTGACTGCTAATATCCTTATCATTTACAGTAGGGGGTACATTATCCCTTATAATACATGAGTGATACTCAGAGTTCCCTGTATAACTCAGCCTGCAGCCTTGTGCCTTTATATGGGGGGCACAGAACCCCTCAGTGACTGCTAATATCCTTATCATTTACAGTAGGGGGTACATTATCCCTTATAATACATGAGTGATACTCAGAGTTCCCTGTATAACTCAGCCTGCAGCCTTGTGCCTTTATATGGGGGGCACAGAACCCCTCAGTGACTGCTAATATCCTTATCATTTACAGTAGGGGGTACATTATCCCTTATAATACATGAGTGATACTCAGAGTTCCCTGTATAACTCAGCCTGCAGCCTTGTGCCTTTATATGGGGGGCACAGAACCCCTCAGTGACTGCTAATATCCTTATCATTTACAGTAGGGGGTACATTATCCCTTATAATACATGAGTGATACTCAGAGTTCCCTGTATAACTCAGCCTGCAGCCTTGTGCCTTTATATGGGCACAGAACCCCTCAGTGACTGCTGATATCCTTATCATTTACAGTAGGGGGTACAGTATCCCTTATAATACATGAGTGATACTCAGAGTTCCCTGTATAACTCAGCCTGTAGCCTTGTGCCTTTATATGGGGGGCACAGAACCCCTCAGTGACTGCTAATATCCTTATCATATACAGTAGGGGGTACATTATCCCTTATAATACATGAGTGATACTCAGAGTTCCCTGTATAACTCAGCCTGTAGCCTTGTGCCTTTATATGGGCACAGAACCCCTCAGTGACTGCTAATATCCTTATCATTTACAGTAGGGGGTACAGTATCCCTTATAATACATGAGTGATACTCAGAGTTCCCTGTATAACTCAGCCTGCAGCCTTGTGCCTTTATATGGGGGGCACAGAACCCCTCAGTGACTGCTAATATCCTTATCATTTACAGTAGGGGGTACATTATCCCTTATAATACATGAGTGATACTCAGAGTTCCCTGTATAACTCAGCCTGCAGCCTTGTGCCTTTATATGGGGGGCACAGAACCCCTCAGTGACTGCTAATATCCTTATCATTTACAGTAGGGGGTACATTATCCCTTATAATACATGAGTGATACTCAGAGTTCCCTGTATAACTCAGCCTGCAGCCTTGTGCCTTTATATGGGCACAGAACCCCTCAGTGACTGCTGATATCCTTATCATTTACAGTAGGGGGTACAGTATCCCTTATAATACATGAGTGATACTCAGAGTTCCCTGTATAACTCAGCCTGTAGCCTTGTGCCTTTATATGGGGGGCACAGAACCCCTCAGTGACTGCTAATATCCTTATCATATACAGTAGGGGGTACATTATCCCTTATAATACATGAGTGATACTCAGAGTTCCCTGTATAACTCAGCCTGTAGCCTTGTGCCTTTATATGGGCACAGAACCCCTCAGTGACTGCTAATATCCTTATCATTTACAGTAGGGGGTACAGTATCCCTTATAATACATGAGTGATACTCAGAGTTCCCTGTATAACTCAGCCTGTAGCAGTGCACATTGATACAATTCATTAAGGTTCTTGCATCCAAATGGTTCTGGACTTTCCAAAGCATCATGTGACATGTGGGGTTGTTTGATAACGTGGGGGTGACGGTAGATGAATCAGCATGTTCTTAAAATGATAGCAGATACACACTTCTTATCTGTAAATAACTTTATATATTAAATGATCAAAACATTTGCTGCAACTTCTTGCTAGTTCTATGCCTTAAGTATATCAGTAGGCCTAAAGCTTTTATGTCTATGCTTGGCGACCTCGCCCCAGGGCCAGACGACCGAATTAGCCTGGATTCTCCCGATATTGCCCACCCGTAGGTGTGGGATATCGGGAGAAGATCCACTCGCTTGGCGACCTCGCCCCAGGGCCAGACGACCGAATTAGCCTGGATTCTCCCGATATTGCCCACCCGTAGGTGGGGGATATCGGGAGAAGATCCACTCGCTTGGCGACCTCGCCCCAGGGCCAGACGACCGAATTAGCCTGGATTCTCCCGATATTGCCCACCCGTAGGTGGGGGATATCGGGAGAAGATCCACTCGCTTGGCGACCTCGCCCCAGGGCCAGACGACCGAATTAGCCTGGATTCTCCCGATATTGCCCACCCGTAGGTGGGGGATATCGGGAGAAGATCCACTCGCTTGGCGACCTCGCCCCAGGGCCAGACGACCGAATTAGCCTGGATTCTCCCGATATTGCCCACCCGTAGGTGGGGGATATCAGGAGAAGATCCACTCGCTTGGCGACCTCGCCCCAGGGCCAAACGACCGAATTAGCCTAAATTCCCCCGATATCGCTCACCCGTAGGTGGGGATATCAGGAGAAGATCCACTCGCTTGGCGACCTCGCCCCAGGGCCAAACGACCGAATTAGCCTAAATTCCCCCGATATCGCTCACCCGTAGGTGGGGATATCAGGAGAAGATCCACTCGCTTGGCGACCTCGCCCCAGGGCCAGACGACCGAATTAGCCTGGATTCTCCCGATATCGCCCACCCGCGAGCTGGCCAAAGGGAAGACTATTAACCCCTTGGTTGTTATTGCCAAGGTATCATTTTTTTTTATTTTGGACCAATATGGCAAAACGGAGGGTTCAGGAACTGCACAAGGAACTCCAACTGAGCATTGGGAAGACATTCGTGCTCTCTTGGAAGCAGTTAAATTACCTTCTAAGACTGCAGGGATAAAGGGGAAAGGACACACAAGGGAAAATCCTTATATAACCAGGGAAATGAGCGTGTAACATAGAGTTACAGAAGCAGTAAAAGCTGACGGAAAGTCCACCCCTCCCAACAGAAATGTACCAACAGGCAGAGATAATTTTTAACCCCCCCCCATAGTAGGTCTTAACTGTGCCTTCTGGATGAACAGATAAGAGCCAGGAGTCGGGGCCGTTAGTTTTGAGAGCGAAGGGGAGGGAATGAGGTAAAAATATGAAGCCTCCTAATCCTAAATTTGTTATTACACAGAAGTTACCCCCTTCCAGCGGTGAGATTACATGTATGTATGTATGTATGTATGTATATCTTTATTTATAAAGTGCTACTTATGTACTCAGCGCTGTACAGTAGAATACATTAATACAAACAGGGGGTTAATAAGATAATAATAGATAAATACACAGTATAATAATAAATACAGTTGCAATAAGTTAAGAGTCAAAGACACAAGAGGATGGAGGTCCCTGCCCCGTAGAGCTTACAATCTATATGGGAGGGTAACTTACAGACACAAATAGGCAAATATAAGTGCTGTAGGTCACAGTGGGTGACACTACAATATAAGTGCCAGTTCCCAGATCAGGTGCTGGGCGAGTGCTCCAATAGGGAGTCTTTTAGTTTGGTTTTAAAAAGACTGAGGGAGGATTCTCTCCGAAGGCAATCAGGGAGGGCATTCCCAATGTGAGGGGCAGCAGGGCAGAGAGGGTTAAGGCAGGAAACAGCAGTAGTAGTGGGGGGCGCAACCAAACGATTGCTCTGCGAGGAACGAAGGAGTCGGCCAGGAACGTACGGAGACACAAGGGAAGAGATGTAGCGAGGAGCAGAGGAGTCGGCCAGGAACGTACAGAGACACAAGGGAAGAGATGTAGTGAGGAGCAGAGGAGTCGGCCAGGAACGTACGGAGACACAAGGGAAGAGATGCAGTGAGGAGCAGAGGAGTCGGCCAGGAACGTACGGAGACACAAGGGAAGAGATGGAGTGAGGGGCAGAGGAGTCGGCCAGGAATGTACGGAGACACAAGGGAAGAGATGGAGTGAGGAGCAGAGGAGTCGGCCAGGAACGTACGGAGACACAAGGGAAGAGATGGAGTGAGGAGCAGAGGAGTCGGCCAGGAACGTATGGAGACACAAGGGAAGAGATGGAGTGAGGAGCAGAGGAGTCGGCCAGGAACGTACGGAGACACAAGGGAAGAGATGGAGTGAGGAGCAGAGGAGTTGGCCAGGAACGTACGGAGACACAAGGGAAGAGATGTAGTGAGGAGCAGAGGAGTCGGTCAGGAACGTACGGAGACACAAGGGAAGAGATGGAGTGAGGAGCAGAGGAGTCGGCCAGGAACATACGGAGACACAAGGGAAGAGATGTAGTGAGGAGCAGAGGAGTTGGCCAGGAACGTACGGAGACACAAGGGAAGAGATGTAGTGAGGAGCAGAGGAGTCACCAGGAACGTACGGAGACACAAGGGAAGAGATGGAATGAGGGGCAGAGGAGTCGGCCAGGAATGTACGGAGACACAAGGGAAGAGATGTAGTGAGGAGCAGAGGAGTCAGCCAGGAACGTACGGAGACACAAGGGAAGAGATGTAGTGAGGAGCAGAGGAGTCGGTCAGGAACGTACGGAGACACAAGGGAAGAGATGTAGTGAGGAACGAAGGAGTCAGCCAGAAACGTACGGAGACACAAGGGAAGAGATGTAGTGAGTAGCAGAGGAGTCGGTCAGGAACGTACGGAGACACAAGGGAAGAGATGTAGTGAGTAGCAGAGGAGTCGGTCAGGAACGTACGGAGACACAAGGGAAGAGATGTAGTGAGGAGCAGAGGAGTCGGCCAGGAACGTACGGAGACACAAGGGAAGAGATATAGTGAGGAACGAAGGAGTCAGCCAGAAACGTACGGAGACACAAGGGAAGAGATGTAGTGAGGAACGAAGGAGTCGGCTAGGAACGTACGGAGACACAAGGGAAGAGATGAAGTGAGGAGCAGAGGAGTCGGCCAGGAACGTACGGAGACACAAGGGAAGAGATGAAGTGAGGAGCAGAGGAATGGAGTGCTTTGAAGGTTAAGAGAAGGAGTTTGTAAGATATTCTACATAAGGTTATTGATATAATGCTCCCCAAAGTGGAAAGTTACACTTTGTTTTGTGTGGATATGTACTACTGCCACTGCTAAAAACACAGCTCTGAAATACTACAAGAAAGTGTGTAACTATGGGGTTCTAGAGCAGGAGCTGAAATGACAGATCATATGGGGTTATGTTCCCATTGGGGCCCCTACATGCCATATACTTAGCTAAACCTTTACATATTTGGTATAAAACTGTTCAGTGGGCCCCTGGAGTTCATATTTAGGGTGTTTTATCTTGGTACCTAATGCTATGTGGGAGATAAGATGCTGCAAACTGGAAGCTTTGAGGGGATTTTTGGAAATGTCATCAAAATTGCCAACTTTAGAAAAGCTGTGCGGCTTGGTACTTTGGAGTAGAAAGACATGGGTACCCATTTTAGATTCGGGGGAATGTGTACTTTCCAAAAATATATGACTTTCTGGGGTGAGCGTACTTTTTACTAGCTTTATCCCACATGTAATGATGTAAATGTGTTGATTTTGCTGGAGCTGAAATGACAGATCATATGGGGGTATGTTCCCATTGGGGCCCCTACATGCCACATACTTAGGTAAACCTATACATATTGGGTATAAAACTGTTCAGGGGACCCCTGGCATTCAAATTTAGGGGGTTTTATCTTGGTACCTAATGCTATGTGGGAGATAAGATGCTGCAAACTGGAAGCTTTGAGGGGATTTTTGAAAATGTCATCAAAATTGGCAACTTTAGGAAAGCGTTGCAGCTTGGTACTTTGGAGTAGAAAGACACAGGTACCCATTTTAGATTCAGGGGAATGTGTACTTTCCAAAAATATATGGCTTTCTGGGGTGAGCATACTTTTTGTAGCTTTATTCCTCATATAATGATGTAAATGTGTTGATTTTGCTGGAGCTAAAATGACAGAACATATGGGGGTATGTTCACATTGGGGCCCCTACATGCCACATACTTAGGTAAACCTATACATATTGGGCATCAAACTGTTCAGGGGACCCCTGGCGTTCAAATTTAGGGTGTTTTATTTGGTTACTTTATGACCTGTAGGAGATAAGATACTATAGACTGGAAGCTTTGAAGTCATTTCTTTTCAAATTTCACAAATTTTGATAAAAACAAATAACTTTAGGAAAGCATTGCGACTTGGTAGTTTGGAGTAGACAGACAGTTCTACCTATTCTGGATTCCCCAGAATCTGTTCTTTCCAAAAATGTATAATTTTCTTGAAATCTAAAGTATGCAGCTTTCTGAAGCAGTGCTTTGGGAATTTGGTAGTGTACTGCTGGGAGTTTTTGACCTATACAAGTGAGAAATCTCCATAAATATATATATATAAATATAAATAAATATATATATATTTGGTATTGGCACGTTCAGGAGACATGGGACTTTCCAAATCAGTTGTATTTTCATGCATAAAATAATTTTTGTTTCTTTTATGTGTGTTTATATTATGGAAAATATGATTTTTTAACAATTTTTTTAGACATTTAGAAGCCGATATCTTGTCACAGAATTGGAATTACACAAAAATTCTACCATATTTTGAAAGCTTAGGTTATCCTGAAAAAAACGATATATTGTTTTCCTGGGTAAACTAAAAGTCCCCCCGAGGAAAGGCCCCTAAATTGAAACAGTGCGAAATGTTCAAAACTGGCAATACAAGTTCCGCTTTGACCAAAACGGCTGCCAGTGAAAGGGTTATTGTACAATATTGTATCGTAAATTGTTTCCCCATCGATGTAAACTTAATCTTATCTGATTTCTTTTGAACAGAATCCAGGTGGTGTTCTTGTGTAATTTAACCAAATTTTGTACCTGACACCCCCCTACTGTACTGTCTAAGGGAAACACTATGGCACCTCCTACCCATATGTATAAATACAAATATACAGAGAAGGAATGTTCTGGGCACACAATAAGCTGTTCCCCCATACTGTACTGTCTAAGGGAAACACTATGGCACCTCCTACCCATATGTATAAATACAAATATACAGAGAAGGAATGTTCTGGGCACACAATAAGCTGTACCCCCATACTGTACTGTCTAAGGGAAACACTATGGCACCCCCTACCCATATGTATAAATACAAATATACAGAGAAGGAATGCTCTGGGCACACAATAAGCTGTACCCCCATACTGTACTGTCTAAGGGAAACACTATGGCACCTCCTACCCATATGTATAAATACAAATATACAGAGAAGGAATGTTCTGGGCACACAATAAGCTGTACCCCCATACTGTACTGTCTAAGGGAAACACTATGGCACCCCCTACCCATATGTATAAATACAAATATACAGAGAGGGAATGTTCTGGGCACACAATAAGCTGTACCCCCATACTGTATTGTCTAAGGGAAACACTATGGCACCCCCTACCCCTATGTATAAATACAAATATACAGAGAAGGAATGTTCTAGGCACACAATAAGCTGTACCCCCATACTGTACTGTCTAAGGGAAACACTATGGCACCCCCTACCCATATGTATAAATACAAATATACAGAGAGGGAATGTTCTGGGCACACAATAAGCTGTACCCCCATACTGTACTGTCTAAGGGAAACACTATGGCACCCCCTACCCATATGTATAAATACAAATATACAGAGAAGGAATGTTCTGGGCACACAATAAGCTGTACCCCCATATTTCTATTTCCAGACTAATTAGTGCTGCTCCTCCCCTAGTCCTGACATCACTGCTACAGCAACCATGGCTGAAGAAGTTTTGGGAGACTGAGACTGATACAGGTAAGTAATGAGGGCATGGGGGGAGGCAGAGGGGCACATTACATTACTGCCAGGAAGCTTTTTATGGGTATGAGTTTATTTAGTATGCAAAATCAAAGTCGACCACATCCACTGCCATTCCAGCATCGAGGTTCCTACTCACCTCCTCATAAAAGGCAACTAAATTAGTCTGGCAAGATCTGTTACGCATGAAACCATGTGGCACAAACTTATAGTATTGTGATTAGCAATGTATTCAATTACCCTTTCCCTTATTACCCCTTCCAAAAGCTTTCCTACTACTGATGTCAGACTAACAGGCCTATAGTTTCCAGGCTGAGAACGGGATCGCTTTTTGAATAGTGCCACCATGTTAGCAACCCTTATCAGCTGGCTTTTTGATAACCAAGAAACCAGGGGGGACGGAAGCTGTGGATTCTAGTAAATTACTATGGTCTGTTGTTTTTGTTTATACACAGGTCACAATTTTTTATCAGTATAGTGTATGTCCATATCTAGAAAAGCTATATTCATAGAGAGGGGCTCCAAGGTGAAATTTATTGTAAGTTGGACCCTGTTAAGGTGATCGAAAGTCAATAAAATCAAATAAGAACCCTATTATTTGTATCATCAGCCTTCAGGGCATTTTCTAAGGATTCTCTTTTGCTTCTCCCCAGATATGAAACCCTAAGAAGCGGCCGAACACACTATGTGCCATGTAAGAAAGAGTCACTTGTTTGGGGGCATTTGTCTAATCACCTGCTTTATACTGTCTTTTAACTTTTATTGGCCGAGGAGGTATCAGCTGACCAGATTAGGAAGCCCGCCTATTTGTGGAGGCCAAGTGCCCAATGATACGATCACACCATTAAACGACCAGAGAACCTTTATTATATCTGCATACAAGGATAACAGGGAGGGAAATATCATCCGGATCTTGGGGATTGTCCACCATAAAGAAGTGAAGGAACTCTACTGTTACTTCTGCTGTAATTCCAACACCAATGTGTACCCAACCAGGGCAGGAATTGATATCCATCAGGATCGGTTTGGGTTCCCTTATGGTCTGGCCGATATCATCTGCACAGAACCTCCGGACTGTAGAGCGGAATTTGTGTCGGTTCATTGGTCTCCTTCTGAAGTCGTCCACAATCTCACCAGCTTCAGAATCAGGAACAGGGATCCCGGCCAATTTACTGCCAACTTCACCGTCTGTTTCTCCGCCATGTATAGGAATTACAGCAACGTTCTGCAGTTCATCCAGACCATTGAAATGTATAATATACTGGGCGCCCAAAAAGTCATGGTCTACCTGAACAACTGCAGCCGACAGATGGAGGAGGTCCTTCGGTACTACACCGAGGAAGGGACGGTGGAGGTGATCCCCTGGCACATTCAGCAATATCTGAAGGTCTCTCATAATTGGCAATATCCCAATGATGGCACGGAAATTGGTTATTATGGACAATTATCGGCGCTAAATGACTGTATTTACAGAAACATGTACTCTAGCAAGTTTGTTGTACTCAACGACCAGGATGAAATAATTCTGCCTTTCAAGCACCGGACTTGGGACACCATGATGGAAAGTCTTCAACGGGAAAACCCCAACGTGGGAATCTTCCTCTTTGAGAACCATGTTTTCCCCCAAACTGTGGTTTCCGATGGGAATTTTACCAACACATCTACATGGAACAGGGTCCCGGGGTCCAACCTACTGCAATATATACACCGGGAACCGGACAGACCCAATTACTTCAATATCCGGAAAATGATAGTGGATCCGAGGGCAGTGATCCAAACATCTGTTCACTCTACCCTGAAACAGTACAAAAACTCTAAGTATGTCCCTCTAGAAACTGCCCTGGTTCATCACTGTAGAGGCCCCCTGCAGCCCCAGCTGCCCAGAGAGGCCTTAATTGAGGATAAAACTATATGGAGCTATAATGGTTCCTTAATTCTGAAAGTTAATCAGATGCTTAAACAGTTTTCAGAGAAGCCACGGTGATGACTCTTACTGAGTGTGTGAGTGGTTCCCAGACTGTAAGGCTGCCCCCTTGAGGGGGAACTTGGAACAATGGCAAGGGAAGCTCAGAATGAAAGTCATTAGGGTGGGATTTGGGGAGAATGACTATTTGCTCTACTGAATATTTTTGGAACTGTGGCTGAATGACCCAACAGTGATTTCAATAGGGCCGCCATCAGAAATGTTGGGGCCCCACACAAGTTATTTATGTGGGGCCCCCCATGAACACAAGTGGGCAGTACCAACATTTTGACCACGCCCAATATAAACAGCTGATGTTACTCTATAATAAGCAGTGCATATAAAGAGTTCCATTGGTTAATGTGCTAATAAGTTGGTCAGTCAATATTATTAATATTATTAAGGAATGTTCTAGTCTGGAGGAGAAAATGAGCCTCTTAATTGAACTTCTGGAGGATCTGGGGATCAAACCTCAGAGGTAGTGGAACCAGAGAGGGAGGCTGTGAAGCTTGAATCCTCTGTCCCATGTACTAAGGTTGTGGGTGGGGCAGCAGGGCAGTTACCCAAGGGTAACGTGGGGGAAAAGGAGGGAGAGTAGAGGGTCAGGGAGCCTAGAGGAGAGGGCAAGTGGAGAGAAGTGGAGGGGAAACCCTCAGAGAAGAGGAAAAACATTCCCCCAAAGATGACGGTAGCAACAGGCAACAGGTTTGTCCTGCCAGATGGTAAGAGCTGGTGGGATCTTGCTGAGGAAGAGGAGGAGAGGAAAGAGAAGAGGAAGGCTAGGGTCTGTTTGAGTCAGGAGGGGGAATGGGAGTCCCCAGAGGAGAAGGAGGTGGTGTTTGACCTGGAGGGTACAGACAGTACCCCAAAATTTCAGGTGAAAAGAAGGGGTGATGAAGGGGGTGTAGTGAGAGGCAGAAGCAAAACAAGACCTAATGATGGATCAGCCTACCAGGTTCCTTATAGTCACTGTCTGTAGCATCAAGAACTAGAAGATCAGGTTCTTGACCAGAAGTGATCGGTGGCAGGGGCCCTCCTTTTGGTCTATTGCTGGGGAGCCAGTAGGAGGGGATTCTTTCCAAAAATTTTCAGGGGTTGGAGATTAAAAAAAAAAATCATAGAAATCCAGGTTGGTCGTTTCTTGATACTGGACATTGTATTACATTGGAATCTGATCAGATTGGTCAAAGTGTATGGCCCCCAGGGGCCCCCAGAGAGAGGGGAACTCTAATTAGAGATCAAGCAGTATTTATATCAAGTCCAGTCATTTGGGGGACTTCATTTGTAGGGGACTTCAACCAAGTCCTGTGGGCAGAAAAGCAGCACAGTAGATATGAATCCTTTATGGAGAAGGTCGTTGTGTTTTCGGATCACTTGGTACTTTCCTTCCTGTATGGAATCCGGAACCAGCCCAAGATTGGGAGGGGCTTATGGTGAAGGTTCCCTGGAGGGAGAGCAGGTAGAAAGGTCTGTATTTTGGAAGGGGAGGGGCTGTAAAGGGAAACTAATTCAAGCTCCTGATCAGGCAACATCAACACAGCCTTTGGTTCTGGAAAGGGATTATGGGTCTTCTGTTTGCCCAGGTTCTTGCAAGAACTGCAAAGAGGTTGTTGAGAAAAAGCTGTACATGAGTCTTTACCCCCAGGGACATTTTCATGAGTTGAGGGAAGTGATCTCAGAGTTTTGGATAAGGGAAAGTTTGAGGCTTTCTTGAAGGCAACCCCAAGTCCCACTGGATTTCTCCTTGATTCAGGCCATAGACAAACAGAAAAAAAGACGCCCCAAGGCCTGATGGTCTAACAGCAAAGTTTTACCAAATATTTGAAGACTTGCTCCTGTTCTTGTTGAAGTCTTCAAGGAGAGTTTGGAGAGGGGTAGTCTTCCTCCCTCAATGGGACACTCTTCCTTGATGAAGGACTCGAGGTATGTGAATGATTGGAAGCCCATTGACCTTCTCAACACTGACAGAAAGATTCTTGCAAGGGTTCTCTTTTCTAGGCTAAGTTTGCTGGCCCTTTACTATCTTCTTTACGGGGAAGGACGTAGCATATTCGGGGCAGTCCTTACAATTAGAGAGGCCTTAGAGAGGTGCAAAGTCCTCAAATGGGGAAAGTATCTCCTGACCTTGGACCAGGCAAAGGCTTTTTCAGTTAGTAGCCTACATAGATGTGACCATTGTTCTGTCTAGACCAGAGGAGGAGATATTGGTAATGGAGCACATCAGAAGCTACTCAGAGGCCTCTGGGTCTCTGGTCAAACAAGAAAAATCAGAGGTTTTTGGGTTTTAACAATATGGCAATTCCTACAGAGAAGGAATGCTCTGGGCACACAATAAGCTGTACCCCCATACTGTACTGTCTAAGGGAAACACTATGGCACCCCCTACCCATATGTATAAATACAAATATACAGAGAAGGAATGTTCTGGGCACACAATAAGCTGTACCCCCATACTGTACTGTCTAAGGGAAACACTATGGCACCCCCTACCCATATGTATAAATGCAAATATACAGAGAAGGAATGTTCTGGGCACACAATAAGCTGTACCCCCATACTGTACTGTCTAAGGGAAACACTATGGCACCCCCTACCCATATGTATAAATACAAATATACAGAGAAGGAATGTTCTGGGCACACAATAAGCTGTACCCCCATACTATACTGTCTAAGGGAAACACTATGGTACCTCCTACCCATATGTATAAATACAAATATACAGAGAAGGAATGTTCTGGGCACACAATAAGCTGTACCCCCATGCTGTACTGTCTAAGGGAAACACTATGGCACCCCCTACCCATATGTATAAATATAAATATACAGAGAAGGAATGTTCTGGGCACACAATAAGCTGTACCCCCATACTGTACTGTCTAAGGGAAACACTATGGCACCCCCTACCCATATGTATAAATACAAATATACAGAGAAGGAATGTTCTGGGCACACAATAAGCTATACCCCCATACTATACTGTCACTGTCAGTGACACAATCCTGTAAAAAAACCTGAAATGCATCAGTGTCACTTTAATGTCCTTAGGTCCTTATTCCATAGGGGCATTTTTGTTTTTCTTTCTTTGTCTCGCTGCAAGCCAAACGTTTCACACCACATACTCTCACGAATTCCTTCTTCTGGAACAATATATATTCTTCCAAAAAAAAAAAAAGAGCCAATAGAAACTCGAGGAACTTGAGGTTGTCACCATGAGGGATAGGAGTCGGCGTTGGGACTGAGCCAAGGGCAGATATTACCAGGTATTTGGATCCAGTTGGTGCTGGTTGAGGTTCTCCCCATAGCGACTGCCTTCAGTGGTTCCTGTCTGTCTAATGGTGCCGTCAGTCCTAACGATGGGTGAGATTTTATTATTCTGGGGGACTTTGGATATGATTTAATTACTGCTCTAAGTTGCTTAGAACTAAGTTGTACAGGTATGGGATCCCTTATCCGGAAACCTGTTATCCAGAAAGCTCCGAATTACGGAAAGCCCGTAAACAAATAATTCAGAATTTTAAAACTGATTTGCTTTTTCTCTGTAATAATAAAACAGTACCTGTACTTGATCCCAACTAAGATATAATTACCCCTTATTGGGGGCAGAACAGCCCTATTGGGTTTATTTAATGGTTAAATGATTCCCTTTTCTCTGTAATAATAAAACAGTACCTGTACTTGATCCCAACTAAGATATAATTACCCCTTATTGGGGCAGAACAGCCCTATTGGGTTTATTTCATGGTTAAATGATTCCCTTTTCTCTGTAATAATAAAACAGTACCTGTACTTGATCCCAACTAAGATATAATTACCCCTTATTGGGGCAGAACAGCCCTATTGGGTTTATTTAATGGTTAAATGATTCCCTTTTCTCTGTAATAATAAAACAGTACCTGTACTTGATCCCAACTAAGATATAATTACCCCTTATTGGGGCAGAACAGCCCTATTGGGTTTATTTCATGGTTAAATGATTCCCTTTTCTCTGTAATAATAAAACAGTACCTGTACTTGATCCCAACTAAGATATAATTACCCCTTATTGGGGACAGAACAGCCCTATTGGGTTTAATTAATGTTTTATTAATTTTTTAGTAGATTTAAGGTATGGAGATCCAACTTATGGAAAGACCCCTTATCCGGAATACCCTTGGTCCCGAGCATTCTGGATAATGGGTCCTATACCTGTATTGACATATTCCATGCTGGCGTATATTTTTGCATTCGGAATTGACGTTTTGTTGAGCCTCGGTACCAAAAATCCAATGATTTTAGAATTCAGCCATACACCAAATTGGTTTGTGAACCTTCAGTTGCATTTTTAAATGTAAGTTACAAAAAAATTGACTTGTCTAGTGCTTTAAAGTCACTTGGGGCATCGGAAAGGTATATCGGGATCTTTCAGGGGATCACGAGCCGGTAAGTAATCTGTAATTCTTGGGTAAAATGTGAGTTTTCCCAAGTCACAAGAATTATTGCTTCTCAGTGGGGAAAATAAGGGACCCAATTGGGCTGTGCCTGAAGAAGGTTCTTGAAGCTCTGTGTTTGAATTACCCCCAGGTGTGCCCTAGCTGCCACCCTGCTTAGACAAACTTTAAAAAAAAAATGTCTCAAATAAGATGTTCCCCATTGATAGCACTCACTGATCCATGACAAAATTGACTTGTCTAGTGCTTTGACTTGTCTAGATGCCCACTTGGGGCATCAGAAAGGTAGATCGGGATCTTTCAGGGGATCACGAGCCGGTAAGTACTTCTTGGGTAACGGGCAGAACTCACTGATCCAAGTTAGTTTGTACAGATATTATCACTAGAATGAGAACTGTGTGGGTGGAAAGGGGGGGGTCAGACATGATACATAAAGGGGCAATTAACACTTTAACTGCCACTTACATAAGCAACTGGAGAGATCTCATCCATAAACTCCAAGGAAACAAACCAGACAGAGTTAGAGATGAAGCGCTGGGTATCCCATAAGGTGTCTGGGTAGAACCAGTTGTGATATCACAAGATAACTATCTTAGTTAACCCAAACTGCAATGAAAAGGTCACCACTAGATGCCGCTAGTGAGCTTATTCACTCAGTACACATTGTAAAACCCAAGACTGGAATTCTTTTGATCTTCGTTAGTGCATCACTCTGGGGCCAACACAGAATAAATAACACTGCAAAGTCCATATTGTGTTGCCAAAAGCTCATGAACTGTACTTTGCTATAATTACCGCCTGACAGGGTCGGACTGGGCCACCGGGGCCCACCGGGAAAAATCCAGACCCGACCCTTACCGGTGCTCCCCCTCCCGAACGCTCCTCCCCTGACGCGTCAAATGTATGCGCTCGGGGGAGGACGTTGGGTGGGGGCCCTGCAAGGGGGCCCCTACGGGGGGGGGTGGTGGAGGACGCGTCTGGCTGAGTGCACCTGCAGGGCCCCTGGGACGGGAGCCCCGGTGGGCCCTTCACACCCCAGTCCGACCCTGCCGCCAGCCCCGAGTAGGTGTTAATTTTCGCACAGACTAATGCGATATTTAGCGCATCTAAGGGGCTGATTTACTAATCCACGAATCCGAATGGGAAAAATTCGGATTGGAAAATGAACATCCGATGGCCCAATAGACAGCACCCCCATAGACAGTGCCCCCCATACACAGTGCCCCATTTGCCCCCATAGACAGTACCCCCCATAGACAGTGCCCCCAATTGACCCCATAGACCATGCCCTCAATTGCTCCACAGACAGTAGCCCCCATACACAGTGCCCCCGTAGAAAGTACCCTCCATACACAATGCCCCCATAGAAAGTGCCCCCATACACAGTACCCCCCATACACAGTGCCCCCATACACAGTACCCCCCATACACAGTGCCCCCATACACAGTACCCCCATACACAGTGCCCCCATACACAGTACCCCCCATACACAGTACCCCCCATACACAGTACCCCCATACACAGTGCCCCCATACACAGTAGCCCTCCTTACACAGTGCCCCCCATACAGTGTCCCCCATACACAGTTCCCCCATACACAGTGCCCCCATACACAGTAGCCCGCCATACACAGTGCCCCCATACACAGTAGCCCTCCTTACACAGTGCCCCCATACAGTGCCCCCCATACACAGTTCCCCCATACACAGTGCCCCCATACACAGTAGCCCGCCATACACAGTGCCCCCCCATACAGTGTCCCCCATACACAGTACCCCCCCATACACAGTTCCCCCATACACAGTGTCCCCCATACACAGTGCCCCCATACACAGTAGCCCGCCATACACAGTGCCCCCCCATACAGTGTCCCCCATACACAGTACCCCCATACACAGTTCCCCCATACACAGTGCCCCCCATACACAGTAGCCCTCCTTACACAGTGCCCCCCATACACAGTATCCCCCATACACAGTGCCCCCCATACACAGTAGCCCTCCTTACACAGTGTCCCCCCCATACAGTGCCCCCCATACACAGTACCCCCCATACACAGAGCCCCCCATACACAGTGCCCCCCATACACAGTAGCCCCCAATTGCCCCATAGAGAGTACCTCCAATAGAAAATTCCCCCCATACACAGTACCCCCCATACACAGTAGCCCTCCTTACACAGTGTCCCCCCCATACAGTGCCCCCATACACAGTACCCCCCATACACAGAGCCCCCCATACACAGTGCCCCCCATACACAGTAGCCCCCCAATTGCCCCATAGAGAGTACCTCCAATAGAAAATTCCCCCCATACATAGTGCCCCCCATAGACTTCTTGTGGCTCCTGCTCCTTATTCGGCTCCTCGTGTGGCGGTGACAGGACCTTTTATAAGTATGCGCCCCGTGCGTACGTGTGACATCACACGTACGCACGGGCGCAGCCTTATAAAAGGACCTGTCGCCACCATATGAGGAGCCGAATAAGAAGCAGGAGCCGCAAGAAGAGACGGAGTCGGAGCGCTCGGCTGGAGTCAGCGCATCCCGCTGGCCTGGATAGTTTAATGAATGTTCTGCATTTCCGTGCAGCAGTGTCAAAGTGGACCCCCTACTGTGCATGTTTCCTTTCCAGGCACCCCCTGCTGTCTGAAAACAGAATAACAGCCTAAGAAGGTTTTTTTTTTTCTCCTGACACAGCAGGGAGATGGCACGAGATAACACAACAGGATAGCCTGTGTTATCTTGTAACTAGTTAAGTTTTGGGAAACGCTTCATCTGTATATAAATAACTGATCAGTATAAAGTCAGTAGCACAAGAGCAATAGTAGCCCAAAGTATGAACTCTCTACTGTTTGTATCATCGGATTTCAGAGTGTTTTAGCATCCTGCCATATACCGAATTGGTTTATGAACCTTCATTTCCATAGTTAAATGTCAGTTAGAAAAAAAAAATGACTTGTCTAGTGCTTTAAAGACACTTGGGGCATCCGAAAGGTAGATCGGGATCTTTCAGGGGATCACGAGCCGGTAAGTAATCTGTAATTCTTGGGTAATGGTTGCTCTCTTCTAAGAATATTCTTGAAGCTCTGTGTTTGAAATATAATGAAGTATCCTCCTGTGCTTCTTCTGAAATACCCCCAAGGTCAGGCCCTAGCACCCCCCCCCCCCTCCCCAGGTCTGACCTCTTATGCCAAACCCTAGCTGCCGCCCTGCTTACACAACCTTTTAAAACAACCAAAACTGCTCAGAACTCACTGATCCAAGTTCGTTTGTACAAATATTATTACTAGGGTGAGAACTGTGTGGGTGGAAAGGGGGATCGGACATAATAAGCAGGGGAGAAGTATGACATAAAGGGGTAATAAACACTTTAATTGCCACTTACATAAGCAACTGGAGAAATCTCATCCATAAACTCCAAGGAAACAAACCAGAGCTATATAAATAACTGATCAGTATAAAGTCAGTAGAGCAATAGTAGCCCAAAACATGAACTCTCTACTATTTGTATCATCGGATTTGAGGGCATTTTCTAAGGATTCTCTCTTGCTTCTTCCTTTCCCCAGATAAACACAATTATAAGAACCAAGCTCCATACATCGTTTGCTATGCAAAAAAGATTCACTTCTTCAGAAGCATTTTCATAGTCACGTTCTTTCTATTGTCTATTAACTATTATTGGCCGAGGAGGTATCAGCTGACCAGATTTAGAAGCCCGCCTATTTGTGGTGGCCGAGCGCCAAATGATACGATCACACCATTAAAGAACCAGAGAACCTTTATTATTTCTGCATACAAGGATAACAGGGAGGGAAATATCATCCGGATCTTGGGGATTGTCCACCATCAAGAAGTGAAGGAACTCTACTGTTACTTCTGCTGTAATTCCAACACCAACGCGACCACAACCAGGGCAGGAATTGATATCCATCAGGATCGGTTTGGGTTCCCTTATGGTCTTGCCGATATCATCTGCACAGAACCTCCGGACTGTAGAGCGGAATTTGTGTCGGTTCATTGGTCTCCTTCTGAAGTCGTCCACAATCTCACCAGCTTCAGAATCAGGAACAGGGATCCCGGCCAATTTACTGCCAACTTCACCGTCTGCTTCTCCACCATGTTTGGGAATTACAGCAACGTCCTGCAGTTCATCCAGACCATTGAAATGTATAAGATACTGGGCGCCCAAAAAGTCATGGTCTACCTGAACAACTGTAGCCAACAGATGGAGGAGGTCCTTCAGTACTACACCGAGGAAGGGACGGTGGAGGTGATCCCCTGGCACATTCAGCGATATCTGAAGGTCTCTCATAATTGGCAATATCCCAACGATGGCACCGAAATTGGTTATTACGGACAATTATCAACACTAAATGACTGTTTGTACAGAAACATGTACTCTAGCAAGTTTGTTGTACTCAACGACCAGGATGAAATAATTCTGCCTTTCAAGCACCGGACTTGGGACTCAATGATGGAAAGTCTTCAATGGGAAAACCCCAACGTGGGAATCTTCCTCTTTGAGAACCATATTTTTGCCAAAACTGCAGTTTCCAATGGGAATTTTACCAACACATCCTCATGGAATGGGGTCCCAGGGTCCAACCTACTGCAGTATATACACCGGGAACCGGACAGACCCAATTACTTCAATGCCCGGAAAATGATAGTGGATCCAAGGGCAGTGATCCAAACGTCTGTTCACTCTACCCTGAAACAGTACAAAAACTTTAAGAATATCCCTCTAGAAACTGCCCTGGTTCATCACTGTAGAGGCCCCCTGCAGCCCCAGCTGCCCAGAGCAGCCTTAATTGAAGATAAAACTATATGGAGCTATAATGGTTCCTTAATTCAGAATGTTAATCGGATGCTTGAGAAATTTATAACGAAGCCATGATTAGACAGTTAAGGCTGAGTGGGCAGTTGATCAGCCTGTGTATGGGGCCCTCAGATGAACCTGCCTGAGGGCACGTTTAAAAATCCTATTGGGACAAGGAGCACATTGATGCGTTGATGTGGTCCTCATCCTGATGGCTTCAATCTCTGCAACATGATCTGATCAATCTGATCAATACTCGTCCCAACGGCCTCTACCCCAGCAAAGTCACCCTAGGGCCAAATGATCAGATCAATCTAATATCTCCAAGGTGGCCACATCAGGGAAAGATCCCTTCATTTTGTGACCTCGCCAAACCAGATCTTTCAATGTACGGCAACCTTTACTGTTGAGTGCTGTGAGTTAGGCATTTGAGGTTTTTGTGTTATTTTTCTCATGTTGAGTACAAATATCTGGGAGTGGACCATTTATAGGTGATGCTGTTCCTCCCCAGCCAAAACCTACATAGAAAACCCTGGTGAGATACCGTATACAGTATGGCAGAGTCGTTGTCACTTGTCCAGATGAGCTTTCTACATATCCTGTACTATAGGTAAGGAGAACATCTAAGAGCAACAGCTACAAACCCATTATGGGACATTCAGACCGTATTGAGGTTGTGCAGCCTTTGAAAGACCAAGGGCTGATTTATTTACCCTCAATACCTTACTAGGGAAGAGACCAAGTGACTGTTGTTGTAGAGAGAACCACAATAGGAACCCAGATCTTCTTCTCATATAATGTGCTGAGGTTGTCTCCCTATCTTGTGGCCCCTTATCGCCCTCCCTTTATTCTGTAGTATGAAAGATAAAGTCCAAGTCCCACCTCTAGGGGACCCAGGTTCCGACAGATCTCAAATTGAAAAGAGATTGAGATTTGGGTGAAACCCAAGAAGACAAATGGAAGACGCCCCTTGGAAGCTACAGGTATGTTCCAATGATATCTACATGGAGTACAAAATGTCCAGGGATATGGATACAACGGTCTCTCCTTATTGCTTAAGGGATATGGAGACACCAGGTGAGATGGTTAGAAACCATGAATGAACACAGAGAGGCAACCAATAAAGGATTGGGTATCAAGCCAACCAATAGCAGGGTGTCTCGCTGTGGGAAGACTGGGGTTTGCCAATGGGTATTTGTTAGGATTACAAACTGTTAATGGGCATTAACAGCAACACATGAACAATGCTCTGGCTCATATCTAATGGGGTGAATATAATGACATATAATATATATTATATATTATATAAACATATAATGTACATATAAACACAATCACAGAAATAAACTTTAGCTATTTGAGAAGTCGTATGAGTGATCTGTTTTGCGGGGAAACTCTGAAATTTTTTATAGATGTAAAAGGTTGAAACAATAATCAAGAGAAGGAATGTTCTGGGCACACAATAAGCTGTACCCCCATACTGTACTGTCTAAGGGAAACACTATGGCACCCCCTACCCATATGTATAAATACAAATATACAGAGAAGGAATGTTCTGGGCACACAATAAGCTGTACCCCCATACTGTACTGTCTAAGGGAAACACTATGGCACCCCCTACCCATATGTATAAATACAAATATACAGAGAGGGAATGTTCTGGGCACACAATAAGCTGTACCCCCATACTGTACTGTCTAAGGGAAACACTATGGCACCTCCCTCCCATATGTATAAATACAAATATACAGAGAGGGAATGTTCTGGGCACACAATAAGCTGTACCCCCATACTGTACTGTCTAAGGGAAACACTATGGCACCTCCCTCCCATATGTATAAATACAAATATACAGAGAGGGAATGTTCTGGGCACACAATAAGCTGTACCCCCATACTGTACTGTCTAAGGGAAACACTATAGCACCTCCTACCCATATGTATAAATACAAATATACAGAGAAGGAATGTTCTGGGCATACAATAAGCTATACCCCACACTGTACTGTCTAAGAGAAACACTATGGCACCCCCTACCCATATGTATAAATACAAATATACAGAGAAGGAATGTTCTGGGCACACAATAAGCTGTACCCCCATACTGTACTGTCTAAGGGAAACACTAAGGCACCTCCTACCCATATGTATAAATACAAATATACAGAGAAGGAATGTCCTGGGCACACAATAAGCTGTACCCCCATACTGTACTGTCTAAGGGAAACACTATGGCACCCCCTACCCATATGTATAAATACAAATATACAGAGAAGGAATGTTCTGGGCACACAATAAGATGTACCCCCATACTGTACTGTCTAAGGGAAACACTATGGCACCTCCTACCCATATGTATAAATACAAATATACAGAGAAGGAATGTTGTGGGCACACAATAATCTGCACTGAAGACTGGGTTAGGGTGGTAATAGGGGGCATACAGGTAAAGGGGCAGGAACATGCAGCAGTAAGGCACGTGCCTCTTCTGCCTACCTCTAGTTCCGGCCCTACTTTCTTTGTCTCGCCTAGGGTTGCCACCTCTGCCAGCATTTGTTGCCAGGCAGGGGGGTGGGCAGTGACATCACAAGGAGCGGTGAAGAGCATATTCAAATGAGAGAAAATGAAAAAAAAAATGGAGTTCAGTGCTTTAAAGTCACAAGACTTTTAAGGAAAGGTGGATTGTGATCTATCAGGGAATCCCTAGCCGGTAAGTCCTATTATTAAGATAAGGAGACCTCTTGGGTAATAGGTGCTTTTCTAAAATACAGCACTAGGGGGCTGAATTACTCAAGTTCATATGGGAGTTTTTGCCGTGAGTTTCTTGAATAACTGCAAATTCAAATATTTCGAATGTGAGTTCCCTGAAGGCAAAATGTCTATCAAACGAATCTTGAAAATCTGAGTGCTCTTTTGGGGGATAATAAGGGACCCAATTTGGGCACCCCTGAGGAAGATTCTTATAGCTACGTGTTATAAATATAAAAGAGCATTCTCCTCCTCATGTGCTGGTTCTTCAGTAGCCCCGGGTCAGGCCCTAGCGCCCCCCCCCCCCCCATCTGTGACCTTTAATGCCTAACTGCCACCCTGCTTAGGCAAACTTGTAAAACAACCAACATGACTCAGATGAGATGTTCCCCATGGCTAGTACTCACTGATCCACATTAGTTTGTACAGATATTATCACTGGGGTGGGAACCGTGTGGGTGGAATGGGGGATCTTCACAGAAACCAGCCAAACAGAGTTCCATAAATTACTGATCAGTAGATTCAGAAGCCCGCCTATTTGTGGAGGCCAAGCGCCCCATGATACGATCACACCATTAAAGGGCCAGAGAACCTTTATTATTTCTGCATACAAGGATAACAGAAGGAAGGACATCATCCGGATCTTGGGGATTGTCCACCATCAAGAAGTGAAGGAACTCTACTGTTACTTCTGCTGTAATTCCAACACCAACGTGTACCCAACCAGAGCAGGAATTGATATCCATCAGGATCGGTTTGGGTTCCCTTATGGGCTGGCCGATATCATCTGCACAGAACCTCCGGACTGTAGAGCGGAATTTGTGTCGGTTCATTGGTCTCCTTCTGAAGTCGTCCACAATCTCACCAGCTTCAGGATCAGGAACAGGGATCCCGGCCAATTTACTGCCAACTTCACCGTCTGCATCTCCACCATGTTTGGGAATTACAGCAACGTCCTGCAGTTCATCCAGACCATTGAAATGTATAAGATACTGGGTGCCCAAAAAGTCATGGTCTGCCTGAACAACTGTAGCCGACAGATGGAGGAGGTCCTTCAGTACTACATCAGGACGGTGGAGAGAAGGAATGTTCTGGGCACACAATAAGCTGTACCCCCATACTGTACTGTCTAAGGGAAACACTATGGCACCCCCTACCCATATGTATAAATACAAATATACAGAGAAGGAATGTTCTGGGCACACAATAAGCTGTACCCCCATACTGTACTGTCTAAGGGAAACACTATGGCACCTCCTACCCATATGTATAAATACAAATATACAGAGAGGAAATGTTCTGGGCACACAATAAGCTGTACCCCCATACTGTACTGTCTAAAGGAAACACTATGGCACCTCCTACCCATATGTATAAATACAAATATACAGAGAAGGAATGTTCTGGGCACACAATAAGCTGTACCCCCATACTGTACTGTCTAAGGGAAACACTATGGCACCTCCCTCCCATATGTATAAATACAAATATACAGAGACGGAATGTTCTGGGCACACAATAAGCTGTACCCCCATACTGTACTGTCTAAGGGAAACACTATGGCACCTCCTACCCATATGTATAAATACATATATACAGAGAAGGAATGCTCTGGGCACACAATAAGCTGTACCCCCATACTGTACTGGCTAAGTGAAACACTATGGCACCTCCCTCCCATATGTATAAATACAAATATACAGAGAAAGAATTTTCTGGGCACACAATAAGCTGTACCCCCATACTGTACTGTCTAAGGGAAACACTATGGCACCTCCCACCCATATGTAGAAATACAAATATACAGAGAAGGAATGTTCTGGGCACACAATAAGCTGTACCCCCATACTGTACTGTCTAAGGGAAACACTATGGCACCCCCTACCCATGTGTATAAATACAAATATACAGAGAAGGAATGCTCTGGGCACACAATAAGCTGTACCCCCATACTGTACTGTCTAAGGGAAACACTATGGCACCCCCTACCCATATGTATAAATACAAATATACAGAGAAGGAATGTTCTGGGCACACAATAAGCTGTACCCCCATACTGTACTGTCTAAGGGAAACACTATGGCACCCCCTACCCATATGTATAAATACAAATATACAGAGAGGGAATGTTCTGGGCACACAATAAGCTGTACCCCCATACTGTACTGTCTAAGGGAAACACTATGGCACCTCCCTCCCATATGTATAAATACAAATATACAGAGAGGGAATGTTCTGGGCACACAATAAGCTGTACCCCCATACTGTACTGTCTAAGGAAAACACTATAGCACCTCCTACCCATATGTATAAATACAAATATACAGAGAAGGAATGTTCTGGGCATACAATAAGCTATACCCCACACTGTACTGTCTAAGAGAAACACTATGGCACCCCCTACCCATATGTATAAATACAAATATACAGAGAAGGAATGTTCTGGGCACACAATAAGATGTACCCCCATACTGTACTGTCTAAGGGAAACACTATGGCACCTCCTACCCATATGTATAAATACAAATATACAGAGAAGGAATGTCCTGGGCACACAATAAGCTGTACCCCCATACTGTACTGTCTAAGGGAAACACTATGGCACCCCCTACCCATATGTATAAATACCAATATACAGAGAAGGAATGTTCTGGGCACACAATAAGATGTACCCCCATACTGTACTGTCTAAGGGAAACACTATGGCACCTCCTACCCATATGTATAAATACAAATATACAGAGAAGGAATGTTGTGGGCACACAATAATCTGCACTGAAGACTGGGTTAGGGTGGTAATAGGGGGCATACAGGTAAAGGGGCAGGAACATGCAGCAGTAAGGCACGTGCCTCTTCTGCCTACCTCTAGTTCCGGCCCTACTTTCTTTGTCTCGCCTAGGGTTGCCACCTCTGCCAGCGTTTGTTGCCAGGCAGGGGGGTGGGCAGTGACATCACAAGGAGCGGTGAAGAGCATATTCAAATGAGAGAAAATGAAAAAAAAAATGGAGTTCAGTGCTTTAAAGTCACAAGACTTTTAAGGAAAGGTGGATTGTGATCTATCAGGGAATCCCTTGCCGGTAAGTCCTATTATTAAGATAAGGAGACCTCTTGGGTAATAGGTGCTTTTCTAAAATACAGCACTAGGGGGCTGAATTACTCAAGTTCATATGGGAGTTTTTGCTGTGAGTTTCTTGAATAACTGCAAATTCAAATATTTCGAATGTGAGTTCCCTGAAGGCAAAATGTCTATCAAATGAATTTTGAAAATCTGAGTGCTCTTTTGGGGGATAATAAGGGACCCAATTTGGGCACCCCTGAGGAAGATTCTTATAGCTACGTGTTATAAATATAAAAGAGCATTCTCCTCCTCATGTGCTGGTTCTTCAGTAGCCCCGGGTCAGACCCTAGCGCCCCCCCCCCCTCCATCTGTGACCTTTAATGCCTAACTGCCACCCTGCTTAGGCAAACTTGTAAAACAACCAACATGACTCAGATGAGATGTTCCCCATGGCTAGTACTCACTGATCCACATTAGTTTGTACAGATATTATCACTGGGGTGGGAACCGTGTGGGTGGAATGGGGGATCTTCACAGAAACCAGCCAAACAGAGTTCCATAAATTACTGATCAGTAGATTCAGAAGCCCGCCTATTTGTGGAGGCCAAGCGCCCCATGATACGATCACACCATTAAAGGGCCAGAGAACCTTTATTATTTCTGCATACAAGGATAACAGAAGGAAGGACATCATCCGGATCTTGGGGATTGTCCACCATCAAGAAGTGAAGGAACTCTACTGTTACTTCTGCTGTAATTCCAACACCAACGTGTACCCAACCAGGGCAGGAATTGATATCCATCAGGACCGGTTTGGGTTCCCTTATGGGCTGGCCGATATCATCTGCACAGAACCTCCGGACTGTAGAGCGGAATTTGTGTCGGTTCATTGGTCTCCTTCTGAAGTCGTCCACAATCTCACCAGCTTCAGAATCAGAAATAGGGATCCCGGCCAATTTACTGCCAACTTCACCGTCTGCATCTCCACCATGTTTGGGAATTACAGCAACGTCCTGCAGTTCATCCAGACCATTGAAATGTATAAGATACTGGGTGCCAAAAAAGTCATGGTCTGCCTGAACAACTGTAGCCGACAGATGGAGGAGGTCCTTCAGTACTACATCAGGACGGTGGAGAGAAGGAATGTTCTGGGCACACAATAAGCTGTACCCCCATACTGTACTGTCTAATGGAAACACTATGGCACCTCGTACCCATATTTATAAATACAAATATACAGAGTGGGAATGTTCTGGGCACCCAATAAGCTGTACCCCTATACTGTACTGTCTAAGGGAAACACTATGGCACCTTCCTCCCATATGTATAAATACAAATATACAGAGAAGGAATGTTCTGGGCACACAATAAGCTGTACCCCCATACTGTACTGTCTAAGGGAAACACTATGGCACCCCCTACCCATATGTATAAATACAAATATACAGGGAAGGAATGTTCTGGGCACACAATAAGCTGTACCCCCATACTGTACTGTCTAAGGGAAACACTATGGCACCTCCTACCCATATGTATAAATACAAATATACAGAGAAGGAATGTTCTGGGCACACAATAAGCTGTACCCCCATACTGTACTGTCTAAGGGAAACACTATGGCACCTCCTACCCATATGTATAAATACAAATATACAGAGAGGGAATGTTCTGGGCACACAATAAGCTGTACCCCCATACTGTACTGTCTAAGGGAAACACTATGGCACCCCCTACCCATATGTATAAATACAAATATACAGAGAAGGAATGTTCTGGGCACACAATAAGCAGTACCCCCACACTGTACTGTCTAAGGGAAACACTATGGCACCCCCTACCCATATGTATAAATACAAATATACAGAGAGGGAATGTTCTGGGCACACAATAAGCTGTACCCCCATACTGTACTGTCTAAGGGAAACACTATGGCACCCCCTACCCATATGTATAAATACAAATATACAGAGAAGGAATGTTCTGGGCACACAATAAGCTGTACCCCCATACTGTACTGTCTAAGGGAAACACTATGGCACCCCCTACCCATATGTATAAATACAAATATACAGAGAAGGAATGTTCTGGGCACACAATAAGCTGTACCCCCATACTGTACTGTCTAAGGGAAACACTATGGCACCTCCTACCCATATGTATAAATACAAATATACAAAGAAGGAATGCTCTGGGCACACAATAAGCTATGTGACCATATCTGTATTATAAAAGCATTTGCAGGGAGGCAGGGACAACATTAAACTTTCTGTGCAGAGACTGGCCATGTCCAACCTCCAACACACAGACCCCCCTCCCTCACCAGCCCCCTCCATTCCCTCCCACTGACTCTGTAATTGATCAACTTGGTTGTAATCAAATGCAAGTTGTACATCGCTTGAGAGTCACTGGTATCTGTGCAACATACATTCTTCAGGGCTGAATTATATGGAGTGATAGGCGACTATGACCCGGCCGGTCCGTCTGTGGGTAGCCCTTGGCTTGCTCCTTTCTCCTGTACTGTGTGCGACAAAGGTAGGAGAACCCTTTCCCCCCTGGGTGAGAGGCACCGGGGCTGTTTACATTCCATTCTGTAAAGTGGAATATGACCCCTGTATCTACAAAACTGACTTCCTATGTATCTTACAGCAGCAATATGAGCTGACTCTCTACTACAGCAGAGCTTTTAGGTGCCCCAGAGCCTTCCTGAACCTCAGATATTATAACAGTATAAATCCACCTCTGTTCAACCCATCGTTAGTGATGAAGACAGTAGATACAGTTATCTACTGTCTTCATCACTAACGATGGGTTGAACAGAGGTGGATTT